>NC_069125.1:68265545-68565545 GCF_026914265.1 Mya arenaria | reverse complement strand
TCGGCATCGTTAAATGAGCGAAACATGTGCAAACGTATCTCTACCGTAGAGGTTAGTCGCAAATATAACAAGAGGCCCAAAAGGGCCTATGCTCTACTGGCATGGCTTTTGTGGTCATATCAATCTACAGCATGTATTTATGGGTAAAAGGCAACAGACATATAGTTTATGTTTTGTGTTTGGGTTACCTGAAAACGTAGCACGTTCAACATCTGAGCCCAGAAAGTATTGTAAGCAGATTAGTTGCATGAACTATTTTAATATGTGCCAAGTAAAAGTCATCTGACAAAACAAAAATGCTTTCAAAACTGTACTCATAGTAAAAATTTCTGTAGGTTTAAAAGTAAAAAAAAGTTGGTCAAAAGGTCAAAGTCAAGGGCATCCTAGGACAACATTGATCAATTTGAACAAACATTCACAATCAATTGTGCTGAGATGGATGCACGAACACACAAAAAGATTTTCAAACCTTTCCAGATTTATGTTTACCAAACCTGTGAACCCTGGGTGTGGCCAGTAATGACACCAGGTGCATAACTTAAACATTCACAACCAATTTTGTTAAGATGAATGCGCAAACTACAGAACTTAAAGCTAAAAAATGGCCTTTGGGCTTTCAACAAGAACAAGGCAGAGTAATTCACAAAATCAACTGCAGAAGCAAAAAGGAAATTGTCTCTCAAAATCCTAGACTTGCAAATTGTCTCCCTTAACTCTAGACTTGAATTTACATGTACATGTAAATTTGGCTAAAAATAGAATTCGCTCATGCAGACCTGGCTAAAAATAGAAAGCATTTCTTTAAAACTTTCATGGCCCATAATATAGGCATTTATGGGCGGATCTGGCTGGTTTTCGAAAGGAACCGAGCTCTAATGGATATCTAGATACTGTACAAGTTTCATCGAGATACAATCAAAAGACTGTATCGTGTTCACAACCAATTGTTAACAGACGCACGAACGCACGACCGCACGACCGCACGGACGCACGGACGCACGGATGCACATACTACGTACACATTACCATCGCATAAGCTCTTCTGGCCTTTGGCCAGTAGAGCTAAAAATAGGTTAGGGCTGGTAGTGTTGTAGAGAGGTTTTGTGTCGCTTTTATTGCATGGCAGTCACAAAGAGATTCCTTTGTCCGGCGTTGTCAGTGTCCAACCTTCCTTTCCGATTGCGAATGAAGTGCATAATCTTCTACCTTCGTATGCACATTGGTCATGGTCAGAAGATTATCTGAATAAGGTCTGAATTAGTCAAAGGTCAAAGTCATATTGATCTTTACTACAAACATTACGGGCGATTGTGTCGCCGATCAATCGAATGACTTGGTGCAGACTCCTGAGACATGGAATGCATATTGGCCATGGTCAGTAGATGACCAAAATTGATTGTTGGATTAATAGTGAACATAAAGGTCGTGACCTTTACTGGGAAAAAACATTGTCGCTCCTGACAAGCGACACTCGATTCTCGGAATTCTAGTTTGTTCTTATGGTTGACACTTTCTATGGTCACTTTCATTTTGAGATGACAACCCATACTATATATTGTATTAAACTGATTGAAACAAATATGTGTATTAACTTGCAACAATTGGGGAGACAATATGCCTCTAGAGAATTAAAATGGTTTTCTAACATTTGACCTGGTGACGAAATTGATCGGACATAACCTACAGCATATGAAGGTCAGTCCCTTATGTGTAGCTCACTGATTATTCTCTAAACGTTGTGCCTTTTAACAAGACCATGTAACGGCCATTGTATTAATATTAGGAGTGCTCACAGAGATTTGCAAACATTTCACCCTTTGATCGGACATGAGCAGACCAACATTCTGATCAAGTCGCTTGAACAATAATAACAGTATTTATTATATACCCATCATAAATCCACACGCAATATATATCGCAAAATACGGTAGTCCGTATTCCACTCCAGTGCAATACGGCCGTATTTCACTCTAGTGACGTCAAGTCATAACAAGTATCGTTGCGCGATGTTAAAATGACGTCATATAACAAAATAGTGCGTCGTTAAAATGACCTTTATTATGAAAACATGTGGCTTTTAAGTGATCTAACCAGTAATGTATATAATAAATGGGTTATTAGTACTGCGTTTTGATCCGGAATGTCGTATTCGACTCGAGTGGATTTTGCAGATTTTGATTTCACTCGCTGGCGCCTCTGCAAAAATCCACTCGAGTCAGGATTATGTAGCTTGATTGTTCAATGTACATGTTTCCATAAAGTATTCCTATTGGTGGTGCAGTTCGTCGTTTTGTAAAGACAATAGTGTTTGATTTCTTGACATTAACTTCAATTTTCCAACTCTGGCAATATGTATAGACAATATCTACTAGGCGTTGTAGATAAAGGGGAGTGACTGATACTAGTATGCTATCATCCGCAAACGATGGATTACCTCCCTTGACTGACATAACCATACTTCCATAATTGCTTCGTTCAAGGTCTACGAGAAGTTGGTCTACGTAAACCAAATACAAAAATGTTGACAGGACCCTTCCTTGCCTAACAGAACGCAGAACGTCAAACGGCTCTGATTTAAGTCCTTGCACTCTTATCACACATTTCAGGTCCTTGTACGAGCTCATTTAAAGTCTCAGAAATTTTCCAGTGTATTCCAGCTTGCCTAACTGGAAGAAAAGTCCCATGTGCCAAACGGAATCAAAGGCAGCTTTCTGGTCCAAGCAGGCAACGTAGGCATTGCTTCCACTCTCAATTTGATGGTAGATCGTCTCTTGAAGGTTAAACGAGGTAGTTATACAAATGAGATCTTTATGGAAACCTTGCTGCTGAGCTGATGGAAATATTTGACTATGCACATTGATGTTTGTATTTATCCTTGAAAGAAGCATCTTTTCAAACAATTTACAAAGATAAGGAATTAATGAAATCGGCCGATAGCTGCTTGGATCCGTCTTTTCTTCTCCCTTTCCCTTGAAGAGTGGTACTAAAATGCTTGTTTTCCAAGTTCCCGGTACTTTTTCATGGGATAATATTGCATTAAATAACCGAACTAGCGCTTCCTGGATGTTTTGTTTTCCCTTGAGTACGTGCTCGTTGAGGATATTGTCGACCCCGGCGATTTCTGTGCTTTAAACGTTTTGGTAACTTTGTGAACTTCAGTCAATGTAACTTGCTTCGTAAGTATATGATTATTGAAGAACAACCTGAAAATTATAGGCCAATTACTCTACTTAGTTGGTTAGGTAAATAACTTACTTCGGTTATAAAACAAAGGCTTACAAGTTTCATTGAAGAAAAGGAACTTATTAATAAAAACCAAGCGGGATTTAGAAAAAAACACATAGTTCTGTTGATAGTATATGTGTGCTTCATTTGTTAGCAGAATATTGTCAGAACAAAAAAGAACTGTTTTGCGCGTTCATCGAATTCAAGAAAGCTTTTGATTCGGTCTGGCGTGCAGGTCTCTGGTCAAATCTTGTGAAATATAATGTTGACGAAAAACTGTTTTCATTTACCAAGCATATGCACTAAAGTATAAAATCCTGTTTAATTCTGAGCATTTAGACTGAGGACGGGGTTTGCGTCAAGGCGAAAAAATATCACCGCTTTTTTCTCTTTTCCTTAACGATCAAGATCATAATATGTTCAATAAAAAGAACCCAAGTGTAAATATTGATGATGATATATTAGATGAGTATCTCAAACTTTTTTTTCTTTTGTATGCTGATGATACGTTTATATTTGCAAAAACGTAGAACCTTTTTCTTAAGTTAATAGAGAATTGTTATAATTAAAGCAAAATATAGAACTTAGATATAAATATAGATATAAAAAGATATAAGCATTTGGCGATAGACCTAGAAGTGGGAGAGACATATATAAAGTTGTGTTTGGGAAAAGATTCGAAGATATAGAAACATTTAAATATTTAGGTGTTTTTCCTAAGAATAGAACATTTGTAACCACCAAAAAGCATGTTACTGATCTAGTAAAAATATTCATTCAGTTTATATGGTAAAGTAAGTCATTTAGATTTACCTCTTGATTGTTAATTGAAACTTTTTTTATTAAAAAACGGATGATAGGATTCTGGTATAAATTAACTCACAATAGTTATAACTTATCTTCGATTTCGTGTAAGGTAATTTGCAATAAGGTATTTTCCTTACATGGTTAGACAATGTTAAACATATTTTTGTTGAATGTGGATTAGGTTTTATATGGCAAAACCAGTACTAGGACGGTACAAAACATTCCTTATTGAGCTTGGTAGAGACATCACTGAACGATCAATATAAGCAAACTTGGAGAGACTAAATAAATCATCAAAATGCTATACATGTAATTACCGAATCTACAGAGCTGAAAAGTTTGAAGATTTTTTTATTTCTATCCCAAACATATTTATCCAGACTCTCATAAATTTGAGACTTTGTAATAATACGTACTTTATATTGGACTCGGATAGCAAGTGTATAAAAGTTTTTTGAGTGATTAAGGTTTTGCTTATGTATTTGTTAACTGTAATGTTACCAATATGAATTCATTATTGTGTGAATTCAAAATTAGAATACTAGTAATTGATTGTTTAAAGTATGCATCTTCTATAGTGATGTTGTATAAAGAATTAAAAAACTACATTTGATTGTGAGAATAACCTAGATAAATTACCAAAAGCTTCTAGACTAAGGCCCAAAAAATAGTTTGGTTAGGGTTACATCCGTTTAAAAAAAACAGGTTGGGTAGGGAGGCTATTTATTTCATATTTTAACAACTGATTACGAAAACGGTAGGGTCGGCGCCTATTTTTGTAGGTATGTTCGGGTTACCCGAACCAAATGCATTTTAAGACCTTAATATTTCAGCTCATCCGTTAAGAATTCAAACGGTTAAATATAACTGTAATCGAAGTCAACGTGAAGGAATGGACTGTTTATATTATAATGTAAGCGATATCGAAGATGATTTCCGTTCCGTATGTGTTTGTCCATTTTCGATGTTATTCCAAGAAAATATGTTTAACGATTCGTGTTTTGTCAATAGACGTAATCACGAAAAGTAGTCTTCAGCAATCAGAAACGATTCTTGACAAATAAGAAACTAAATATTCTAAAACATAAATCGCCGTATACCCACGTGGGAGAGTCAATCGGAACACCTCGGTCATTATCCAAAATATATGACGTATATCCGGAAGCTTGCCGGAGATGGCCGAGTTGTTACGATTGTTTAATGGGTAACGGAATAGGTCAGTCGTTGGTTTCGCTGAGTGGGTAACAGCCTGTGACAAACAACTTGACCCAGTTTCGTTTATTAATGCGTATTTCTGTATAACATATATTACAACTCTCTGTATATTTCAGAAAATAACAAAATACAGCAGAACTGTCCACAAAACTATACTTGGTTTAAAAATGAAAAGTAATTGATGGAAGCCATTTATTCAAATTAGTTTACTGTAATGCTTGCTGTTGAAAACTGCTATTGCGAATAACCTGTGAATTCAGTAATGGTTTCATTGGCAAACACATACTGGAATAAAATAATAGGAAAACGCAAATGAATACCCGTCATGTTTATCCTAAACATTTAAATGCTACAATCATTTTCAAATGAAGTGAAATTGTTAAAGGGACTCGCTCATGTTTTTGTGAAATGCACTTTTTTGTATGGGGAAATAAAGTGTGGCAAATCATTAGGGGTGTAAAAACTAATACAATGTCTACCAAAAGCTGGAACCCTTAAACAATTGTTGATATTTGCTCAAATATCGTATTCGAAGACAAGAAATTTCATTAGCGTAAATAACGGCTACGATTGGTTGATTGACATTATCACGTGATGTTATCTATGTGTTGTTAAAATGACAAAATATCCATTTTCTTTGCATAAGTCCTGGTGGCCTAGTTTTCTTGATTTATCGGCTTGGTTTCGTACACCACCGAAATCAAAATACCCTTTTTATACTATGTTTTTGTTTTGCAATTCCGATTTCATAAAGTAAAATAAGAGCTTTCAGATGCATTGCCTGGAACACTAATTTTTGGTCCAAAACATGGGCGAGTACTTTTAAATGGCGATGTACATATATATCAACCTTTTCCTAAATGTAGTAACAAGCCTTCGTGGTTATGAAATGAACACGATATCAACATAATAAAATAACTGAATGAGGTATGTGGATGTGTTATGCAAGTCAAATGTTACAGTGTCCATATCACTTAGTTTTGAAGCCATAAACAAACAGAAACACGAATATACGATAATTGGACATTTATACAGTACTGGACCCTTAGTACCTTCTCCCAGTGGTGTGCAATGCTAAAAGAGCAAGCGCACAATGCACAAAATATCGAGTTTCTATTAATATATGGCGTCAAAACGACGTTATATTGATACCACATAAGTACATATTGTCACAGTTGGTAGCTAAACGCACGAGCTACGATAGAAACACGTTCAAGTAAAGACTGAAACGTTTCTTATATACTAATACTAATGGTGTTCATGAATATTTTAATCATAATAAAGTTCTGTTTATTAAACCTTCCGTTTCTATATTAAACAGAGTCCAAAATTAGTTTAAACAACTGAACAATCTTAGCTCGGCGTTACCTTTCAATGTTTATAGAAGTTATCATTTTGGCATCTATGTACAAGTGTAATAAATAATGGGCCACAGAAATGGTGATCCTATCTATCCGTTGGAAGAATCCGTTTCTATGCTGTGTCGATGACCACTCCCGTTGATAATGATCCTTCCCTCGGTGTCATTGTTTGTTTTATTGTTAAGTAAATTATTGCCACTGTTAAAACCATAACTATTTGTCTGTGTAGACGGTAAATGTTCGTTTTCATGTAAATAAATTCCGGTATTGGAGTCTGAGGCTCTATGTTCAGGGGACACGTGGTTACCTAATTCAGCTTTTCGGCCATGACCATTGATGCCTGCGACAATTTCTGTCATAGGATAGCTCGGCCCGCCGTTCATCTTCAGCTCTGCGTTCTTCAGTTCCGGTGGTTTGGTTTGGCTGCTGGTTCTGAACACACCGGAGCGGAGCGACTGTACCTTGCTGTATACGTACCGAGCGGCGATGGACGCGAGTCGCCAGGCATTGCGAAGAGTAAAGCCTCTGTCGTTGGGAGGGTAGTCTGTCGACTGTCCGCGGGTCATCTCCAAAATCCGCTATAAGAATACGTATGCTTGAATAATTGTAACAAAGAGCAAAATGGAACACCTTAGGAGGTGAGCTTTGAAAATGCGCTCCTGCTTTTTAATTTTTAACTACTAGTAAATGCATTTGCGAAAGATAATAAAGATTAAGCAATAAATATTAACTGCTTTCCAATACATACAAAGCTAAATTCTAACCCCTGAAATTAAACTGTATTTGTATTATGTTCACAAGATGTTTTGTCATTAAATCAAAAGCCTCGAGTGTTCTGACCTGTTTGAATGTTCCGCGTGTGAACACAAGGCTGGCGATGATGCCGACTGGGATACAGACGAGGGAGCTTGAGGTGACGAGCCAGCCCACAGACTCCGCCCAATGTGGGAACCGGTAATCCTCGATCTCCAGCCCCGCGTACGCCACGATCGACAACACGAACAATACCTACCGGATGGAAAACAGTGAGACACTGAACGCTTATGTATACTATGTCATACCCGTATCAATATACTCATAAATGAAGCCAGGAGTCCTTGTTAAAAGTGCTATTTACTTTACTACTCCGTTTCAAAACTATTTTTCTGTTTTTGTTCTTTGTAACAGAAAACATTTGACGATACGTATCGTGAATATAATCGTTAAAACATGTTTCTTTTAAAATGTTTTATAACAATTAAAATATTTCATAACAAAGTATTTTAAAGAACCTCATTGGTTATTACTGTTTTGGCATCTATGATTTTGATACATACCGCGAGGAACGTTGGACAAATGATGGCCCAACAGATCTTCCAGTAAATCCCGGGCTGGAAGCCCAACATCCGCTCAATGTCGTTGGAAAAGTGCTGCACACCTGTGTGGAGAAACAGTGCGATTCGCATTGACATGTAACTGAACTGATTAATTGCAAAAAACGACCTAGTAATCCTGTGTGCCCTGTCTCCTCTGTTGATGCTTTATTGCGAATTTCGTATAAACAAATTTTAAACCGTGGGTCCGTGGTTTTGTCCGTAATGTTTCATGTCGCAGCATGATGTCTGCTCAATAGAAATCCTCTTGTACACACAGCAGAAGGGAGCAAACCGGAGTAACCATTCTTTAGACATGATGGAGTTCCATACCATTATGCTTCAGTGCAATCATTAAGAGTTCCATACACATTTTCAATTAAGTCATTATGATGATGAAATATTTTATTATTCCATACATATGAAAGCTGAGTTCCATACAATTAAGCTTCAATGATGATAATACTATTTGGCTATAGTTTATCAAAAGGATTCAAAAACAATTGTCTTCAGAAGTGTTATCCGTGTTAACGTACCGTAGAACCAGCTGACGGCGACGGCCTCCACCAGACAGATGCCGATCAGGGCGACCGGCGCCGCGTGCGTGTCCAACAGCGTTATCAAATACTGGCCGCCCTAAAATAAAGAATTGTCTGTCTGTATGATAAACCGTATATCACACGATTTTGAAGATGTATAAACTATTACATAGAGAAAAGGGTTTTGCACTAGCTTGCTTCGCACATGCAGACGGAATAAAAATTCCTATTTAGCAAGAAGTACATTACTTACGTATGTGGTTGTGGGCAGTGCCCCCAGGAAGCAGACTACCACGACCCCCAACACAACAAACTTGCGCTTGCTTGCCAAGCGCGGACTGATGTCGCACAAGGCCGTGATCACCGATTCGAGACCTCCGAACTGAAACATACAACACTGATCAAATGGGAACGTCTACATGAGTTAGTAGACAGTCTAGCGCAGGGGAAAGGGTTTCCACTTCCCTTTCAATGGATGGCGTTATCATTCATAGGCGAAATCATAAGAACAAGTCATAATATAAACATAGTCAAGTTCAATTAGTCTTTTTGTTAAGAATCGTATTCTGTGGTATATGAATTCATGTTAGTATGCAGTCTCCTAGAAATAATGAAACTGAATAAATAAATTAAAGTGTTGTACCTCGCGGTTACCATTTTAAAACCATTAAAATATGTTAAACCAGGCCCGTGTTTCGACCCTTTGTTACTAGATACTCACCGTGCTGTCGATGCCAAGGGTGATGAGAAGCAGAAAAAATATTATTGCCCAGAACGTGGATCCCTCCAGGGTGGAGATCGCCTCAGGGTACACAAAAAACACCAGCCCCGGGCCTGGAACGGGACAGTATGGTTATTAAACACCAACAACAGTGACCCCTCGTGAATGGAAGGCTCCTAGGAGTCACTAATAACGCAAGACCTTCACTGTTACAAACTATGTTGTGATAAAGGGCTTTCCATACTTTCCGCCCGAACTAACATTGATCCTTGAGTAGCCTTAAAGGGTTGGGGTTTAAAGACCCTGAATAATGTTGTTGAGTTAGGCCGACGACAGGTGTTAACAAGTGTAATGAATGGCTAAACTAATAAGTTGATCATACTAAATGAGGGACTGTCTTCGAATACGGACAAAATATAAATTGACGGGAATGGAAAACATATGTAAAGTTTAGTTCAATTACAGGTTTAATAATTGCTCACATGATTGAATAGTCTATTTATGATTTTGGTTTTTATGTTTATAAAAAGTACATTTTCTGTTCAGTGATATTCGTGGAGATCGTGGAAATTGACGTTCAACCACCTGCCATTTTATCGCGTGGCCGTCTCTACGCTATAAACGGAAGCTAGCAATTCGCCGTTATCTCGGCTTAGTTAACGTGTTCTGCCAACATTTCTTTTAATCAAATTAAGATAAGTATTATCCCGTGCCAGTCTGTATGACTGATACAACAACTACACAGAACACTGAATGCAAATGTAATTCAGCAACTGCATATCTCAATGTTATACACTTCAAGCACTAGTCTGCGTTTGCCTAAAATCAAACGCCACTGGCTTACTATCACTTCTGCTGAACTTGATTGCATTTTCGTATGTGGGTTTATGTGATTTGGAACGAATTTCTTTTATTCTTATCAATCGTTATGCCTCGTTGTGATAAATATTTTCTTCCTGATGTAAACAATAATCTTAACTAAATAAACCTGTCGACAAAACTGATTTCAATTGCTGTTTTTACAAGGTTATTTCGACCTCAATATTTCAGACGCACTTTATCTTTATTTCAGAAAACTTTAATGTCAATCAAAAAACATTTAAATGCGTTTCGAATTATAAGAAAACTCTTAATGTAACATCTGGACGAGTAAATCATAGACGGTAATTATGAGTGGGCGAGATAGGATGGAATAATAACCATTTGGCTGTTCATGTCATTACCGAACTATCAACTCTCTTATAAAGGTGATAACCAGTGATAACCAGGTCCATAAAATATAGCCCTGTCAGACAAAGAACGTAAGTAACCGTGGGTAGTGAACTCGGTCATCTTCTCATTTTAGTCGATTAAGAGAAATCGTATATTTGTTTACTGTTTAAACGATCGTGAACAAAGTTATAAGAACTTATGCTAAGTCACTTTCGTTGGCACGATATTGCGCAATAGAGAGCTTTTGTGATATGGGGGAAACCAGAAATCCCCGATAAAATCATCTTGTCCGGATTGGTGACCAACAACGAAACTCGCCACAGCAACGTCACTAGGCCGAATAAATATGGCGATGTAACATTAAATAATTACCCCGTTTAATATAATCACCCCCAGGAGTCACAGGAAAGAGCCAACGAACTCTGCAAGATGGTTTCTTTACAGAAAATCTCGCGTGACCGGGTTAAGCATTATCAAAAAGACCCTCTCAGGGTGGCTTTAAAAAGACCCTATTAATGGTACAGGAGTGTTTCTGTTATGCAAGAAATAATAATTGGATTAGTCACATATTTTAAAACAAAAGCGGGTTAAAGGCACATCTTTAGTACATCTATTTCTTGTAAAAGAAAGTCGGTAAGCAAGCATGCTAAGCATGATTGCGGTCCAGTATTTCTTGATGGGGTGGGTTGAAACACAGTTAATGAAAAGATAAATTTCAAAACTGCCCCGAAAAAGGTCAATCCCCACCCACCCTCACTTCCAAATCTGCAAGTGATGTGTTTCTTTTCCACTTACGTTTACTTTTAATGATTTGTTTGCTTGTTCTACTATGCTTAATTGCATGTTTACATATTGTTTTACTGTTATAACAGTGCAAGTGTTACCTCTTCAATTCCGTCAACAAGACAAATGCATTTATTGTACTTTTGGTACGTCACAGCTTATAAAGAAAAGTTGGAGGACTTAAATGTAGGTACACCACAATAAAAATGTCCAGAAACTACCTATCACGCCATATACGATTTCGCAAATACGGACCAGGCAGAGGATCAATAAATGTTTATCCCCATTCTCTCATAAATTTTAGAATTTGTAATAACTATTTACTTGTTGAAAAGCCCCGCTGGCATGGTATTGTAAGAAATGAAAGAAAATATATTTTTTGCAACCAAAATGATATTTGTTATTAATTCCATTATCTTTTGAAAAGTAGCCACGTATAAATATTGTCGTTCACCAGAGTGATGATGCTATGCGAACCACATTTATCAGATTTAGATTTATCATTATCAAACCTCTGATGGATGAGAAGGCTTATTAAATGAATGAAGGATTTTTTTCCCGGCTTTACAAACTAATAAAATATATATCTTATGTTTCAAAAGGTAATATTTCTGAATGTGTTCATATCATTGAACGTGTGTTTCAGTCGATGACTAGTTTATTATTAAATTGAAAGATTTGTGGAAATAATCTGCAATATGCTTTAATGCAAGAAAAATGTATTGGGAAAATTAACAAGGCCAGTGACATTTAATTGGGGCGGATGTTCATTTAAACTACAGTAACTCTGCATGTATGCTTATGCCTCAAACGTGAGGTACATATAGCGGTTTCATACTTGTCCGTCCTTCCGTATGTCCGTTAACAGCGTAACACAGCTATAAATTACTCTATCCAATTTCGTTCACATAATTAGCTTGCTTTGACATTCAGGGTTTTTAATTATTTTAAAAATTAAGACATTAAAATAACTTAAAAGCAGTTAATACCACTCTTATACACTTTATAACGATATTATGCAGCAGTAAGTCATGGAAAATTCTTCAAAAGTTTGTGTCTGTAAAAAAAAATACAATCAGAAAACATTTAAACTGTTCGCATTCATTTTTTGCTCATTCTTATCAAGAATATGTCTGTTTTAAATTGGTATCTTCAAAAGTATCAGCTAATATCGGAGTGAACCAGCTTTTAATTAAATGTTTTAGAAAGTTATCAATCCATTGTGATAGCATATAATTTTCAAAGAAAAACCAAACAGCAAATCTTGAAAACAAAAATAGACAAAAACATGGGTTTTCAAACCGTTCATTCCTCGATAGAATCTGCCGAGAATTTTCAAAAAGTTTCCTTCCTTTATTTTGTTTTAAATGTCAACTATCAATTGTAAAACACTGACAAAATCAACATCACAGGGGACAAATAAATTGCTGCATTTACATGACATGAAATACATACAGGGGTGAATTTACCCATCTCCAGACTTTGGGCAAATTTGCCTAAAGGTCATTTTAACCCCCTTTGGTTTTTGCGTATAAATGCACACGTTTGCCCTCGAGGATAAATTTCGTCATATGAACGCAAAATCAGTCATCAAGACGTATTGTTCACATTATCAGTGTATACGGTGAACGCTTCCATACAAATCAAATCAAGTATGTTCAGGGCTGCCCGCCCATACCTGCCAAAACCATCGACCCTTGTGTTGTTGTTTTAGTTGGTGTTGAACGTGATTTGTGTTGATTACAATTAAAAACGAAAAGCATTAATTATTGAATACATACGTGATGTACCGAAATAGTCATTGTAAGCATTGGCGACTTGGTTTGCTGTTTTGAATTTACTTGAAAAAAACCTTTGTCCCTACCCTACCTTACATTTTTGGGACCGTTGCCCTCATATATATATTTTAGGCCTTACCAGTAAATACCAGTCATTAATATGTTTATGTCTCTGTCATGCAAAGGTGGATGGCGCTTGGTTTAATCGAACGTCCCAAAGCGCTTGCGGTACGTAATGTTCCCTAACTATATGATTTACAATCACCAAACTTAACGGTGAAAAATGCTCATTAAAAGTTTTAGATTTTATGGTCTGACCAGTATCAGCACAGTTATTGCTCATGGGTTAGCAAAATTTTTTCTTTTTTGCGGAATATGTACGGTATTATACACTAATTTAAATTTATAACGGTTACAACGCTGGAACCACAAAAATGTTTGAATGAGTTTAGCATTAATACCGACAAATATGTCACTTTTTAATGTTGCATTATGGCCAGACTTCAGCTGGTCAGTTAAGTATTAACATTCCTCGCGTGGAAGGATCTTAATTAACGGTTGGGGTCAGATTTCAACGTTTAAAAACATAAATCACCCGTTGAAAAATAACATGGAGTCCATTTTCAACGGGTCAAAATGTAACGTTACACCGGCCGTTATTACATGACCGACTGTGTCTGACTATAAGGCAAAGAAGGTCATGGCCGGAAAAAAATGGTGGAAGGTTAAAAACTGAAATCAACATATGCATTTAAGCGAATTAAATCAAATAATATTCAATAAAATGAAAGTAAGTAACCTTATATCGAACCACGACATGAGTAGCAATGAATTAATTCAATTGACACAATATTTCTGTGCATAATAGATGCAATACCTTGCACACAACGTGACATTGTAGGAATAATCATTGCTTAGGCACAGCAATACAAATTTAGCGGTGGTATAGCTATTTATAAAAGCTTGAACGTGTAACGTTAAAAAAGCATGTTTGTCTTTTTACATGAATAACCGCCACCGAGAAACAACTGTCAGAATACATGCGTCAAGTAAAATAAGTATTATTTTCAAAACCCCTGAACCCCGGTTCGTTTCAATATTACTTGTGTCTTATTTTGGTAGCAATGCCAACCCTAGTATTTGTGAAAATATTGAGTTATATCACAGGCCGTTTCTAATGCATCAGGTCAATAGCCTGTTATACAAAATGATGGAGCTTTGCGTACCTTGTACGGCGAGGTTCTCTATGGGAACAGCGAGCACGTGACTCATGTAGCCGAGAACGGAAAAGACGACAAAGCCTGCCAGCAGGCTCGTGAGACAGTTAATGGAGGCCGTCAACAACGCATCCCTGAAAATATGGCAAATCCTAACGATGATAGTATCTAAAAAGCCTCGATATGTCATCGCCCTGCTCAAATAAATTACAATAGCAGTTTCTAACAGTAATTTTTGTTATTGTTTTCATATTTTTACAAAACATAAGTTTTTTATCATTTACATGTTCTGTGTGTTGAAATAATCACATCAGTTAAATGATAGAGTGACTTACATGTAACAGTTGTTGTTGAACTTGTTATAGCTGGACAGCGCTAGAAGAGTACCAAAGCCGGGCCCCAGACTGAAGAAGATCTGGGCGGCGGCATCGAGCCAAACCTTTGTAAACAACAACACGTTCATGACCAAAGGATAAAAGTGTTATAGAACTTCAAAATTGTATCCCATATAGCATAGGGGGTCTCTTATAAAAATTGGTTTAGATGTTTAAAGGTATATATAAGTTTAAACTAAAAAAACACGTAAGATGAGCCTAACACAAACGAAATTAAGAGGCACTTGAAATGAATCTAAGGAACCTGTGATTTACCCCGAGTTCCAGAAGGCGGCTCCAGACCGGTGTGACGTAATAGATTATGCCCTGGCGCGCGCCCGGAAGGGTGGCTCCCCGCACGAGAAGAATTAGGAGGATAACGTAGGGGGCGGTTGCCGTGATCCACACAGCCTGAAGAAGTTGTGGTTTGGTTTGCAGAAGACAATATGCTATTGAATTATATACAAGGGGTGTAGACTTGTTCAAAATCTTTCAAATTTTATTATCTAAATGTTGCTTCCGTGTTCTCAAAAGCATGTATCATTTGATGGCATATTGAGTGCACCACCTAGATTTACCCCATGTTATTCAACAAACAATAATTCTGAGGAAGGTAAATGTTCCAAAATGAAAAATGCATATGAAGAGCAGGATCCCTGGTTATTATCATGATATAAGTATGTTGTTCCAATTCCGCTAAATAAAAAGTGGTAATGAACAGCCCTCGTGTAAGTGTTATATGAACAACTCAGATGCCAATATTCCAGCGCTTGTTCTTGTGCATTTAATAATGAACAACAGAAAAAACGACAATAATATAAAGTACACATAAATGCTGAATCAAATCTATCTCAATAAAAAAAAAACTAAAACAAATTGTTCTTCAGTTTTAAAGAGACAACACACTTTGCTTGGTTACTTGAAGTAGATAAAGTATTGATGTGCCAATAATATATCGTAAATTGAGGCCTTGAAAGTCTTTGAGTGCAGTTAACTATATTGCAAGCAATTATTGTTGTATTATTCAATTAATCCTCTACCATTAATCGGATTTTTACTGCTATTTAATGCCTTTTAATAACTTTTCATTGACAAAAATCACATTTAAGCAAAATTTCGCTTCCATACCAATATAAACAAAAATATTGAGGTTCCTATAGTGTGTTTAACATACTGTAGACAAGGTGGGTGATAACAAGAAATATATTTAAAAAGATAACTGCCGTACTTTAAAAGAACATAGTTTGCTTTAGAAATGATGCTATTGAAGGGGCTGGTATGAACATTCAAAATACACGACAAAAAATGTTATTATACAGATATTTTTATTTTATTTCATTTTATTAACTAGGTTTTCACAAAGTGAAACCTGGTTATTAGAATGACGAACGTCGTTGTTCGGGCGGGCGGGGGTTCGACCGGGCGGCGTCAAACTCACCTATGAAACAGAATAATTTCAGTAAGGATTGACATATCTTGACCAAACTTGGTCTATATGAAGAGTTTATGGATACCTTTCAAGGGATTGCGTTTGGTGTCCCTAGGGTCAAGGTCAAGGTCACTGTTACTAAAAATAAAAAAGGGTGAAACTGAATAACTTAGTTAGGTTTGACATATTTTGACCATCTTGGTCTATATGAAGAGTATAAAGATACCTTTCATGGGATTGCATTTAGGGTCCCTAGGATCAAGGTCAAGGTCGCTGTTACTAAATATAGAAAAACGGTTGAAACTGAATAACTTTTGTTAGGGTCCACATATCTTGACCAAACTTAATCTTTAGGAAGAGTTTATAGATACCTTTCATGGGATTGCGTTTGGTATCCCTAGGGTCAAGGTCAAGGTCACTGTTACTAAAACAGAAAAACGGTTGAAACTGAATAACATTAGTTAGAAATGATATAGTTTGACCAAACTTGGTATATAGGAAGAGTTTAAAGATACCTTTCATGGGATTGCATTTGGGGTCCCTAGGATCAAGGTCAAGGTCATTGTTACTAAAAATAGAAAAACGGTTGAAACTGATTACTTTAGCAAGGGTCCACATATCTTGACCAAACTTGGTATAAAGGATGAGTTTATGAAGACCTTTCATAGGATTGCGCTTGGGGTCCAAAGGGTCAAGGTCAAGGTCACGGTTACTAAAAACTAGAAGAAAAAAAACAGTTGAAACTGAATAACTTCAGTCAGGGTCCACATATCTAGACCAAACTTGGAATAAAGGAAGAGTTTATGGAGACCTGTCATGGGATTGTGTTTGGGGTCCCTAGGATCAAGGTCACTCTGACTAGAAATAGAAGAATGGTTGAAATTGAATAACTTTAGTCAGGATTCACATATCTTGACCAAACTTGGTCTATAGGAAGAGTTTATGGATACCTTTCATGGGATTGCGTTTTGGGTCCCTAGAGTCAAGGCCAAGGTCACTCAAAATAAAAAACAGGTTGAAACTGAATTACTTCAGTTAGGGTTGACACATCTTGACCCAACTTGGTATAAAGGAAGAGTTGGTTTCGTCGCATTGCGGCGATTCTTGTTTTGTTTTTGTAGTTGTTGTTGTTGTTTTTGTTGTTTTTGTAGTTGTTGTAGTTGTTGTTGTTGTTGTTGTTGTTATTGTCGTTGCTGTTGCTGATACTGTTGTTGTTGTTGTTGCTGTTGTTGCTGCTGCTGTTGTTGTTGTTGTCTCCTTTCAGACAACGAGATAGACCACTGCCATTATACCTAGAAAGATATATGTAACAAACATTACCTTGTTACCACCCTTACCGTTGTGTATGTGTAGAATGGTTCATACCTTTCCTGAAGACTTGATTCCCTTCCAGAGGGCGAGGTAGACCACCGTCATCACTCCCAACAGGCACAGGCACAGGTCCCACTTGACATTGCCTAGGTCGCCTATACCCGTGGACCGCTGGGACTCCAGGGCCTTGAACCTCAACAAAAAACACAACAGGTTATGTTTGGGAAGACAAGCGATATGCGGAGAATGCTGACTACGGGGACCAGACCATATATCTGTTATGACCCAAGCACCAACAGCCAGAGTCAAACTGAGAAACGAGGCTTTAAGTTTAAGATCAGATTTGTTCTAGTTGGAATACGATGACAACGACACCCTATACTTATTGGTTGTATATAAAGTAACGCGGCCTGTATGCGCATTACGCTAGCTCCAGTTATGGACCGCTAATGATATACGTGCTTTAGAAATAAAATGTGCGTATTCGAGTTTACTTTTGCCGCTTTAAGCCATTTTAACAGTGTTTCCTAAGTGTCTTGCTGTACATTCCCATATCTGAACGGTAACAAGTAGGCGGAGCTTAACAGTTCAGTTATTAGCATGCTGATAAATTACGACGCTATTCACTTATATTTAAAGTTAGTTTTCGACTGTTGTCATTAACAACATGGTACAACACTGTCACCCACAACCCTCGTGATTGAAATTATACACTAAGTCGTATATCTCGGTTTGAGTGCAGTTATTATTGTTAAAGGAATATCCTATGTCGACAACGCCAATACCTTTGGTAATTGAACTTTCCTTGAATGAATTAGTATGTTCTAGCACAAAACTCCATCCACTTAACAATATATAATATCCTGATAATTAACAATCAACACGGTATTTTGATAGGTTTCACCTTGGAAATTGTTGTTGACGATCGTGCTCAGATTCTTACGAATTACATAAATATTGTTCCACGTTCATTACAAATATCGTGGGGGCGAAATTTTATAACCATTTTTTTCTCTATTTATTCCAAGCAAAGTGTGTAAATTATGAAAGCACAGCAATATTTCTCCGATATCAAGTACAACATTTTAATTTCTATTTCAGAGGAGATCGCGATTTGCTTTCGGCTAAAATCCAACTGTCATGCTCAATAATACGATGATAATATCACTTCTTTGTAGGCACGTCCCCATTCTATTACGAGCATGTCAAAATTGCAAAAAATATTCTTAAAATTAGATCATGTATTGGTCAGCATACCTTGTCTGAATGTGGTGTCCACCTCAAGCACTTTAACTAAGGTCAACGTCTGTCTACGTATCACGTATACCGTACGCCTACAATAATTTCTCCAATCAAATGAAAATAACATTTCGGGGGACGATGTAATTAAGCGGTATCTATATAGCAACGCCAGTGGGCTACAAGGCACAGTTAATTGCTTGTATTAATTCCAAACATGTCCTCTTAAATCACTGCCCTTTTCTCTGTCTCTAGGGAAAATCTGACCATTGCTTAATAAAAGCGCACGATTACCCTTCATTAGCCGTTACCAAAAATTCAATTTTCCCAACACATATAAGTGGTCAAGCGGAAACAGAAACAGAAATATCAGACCTTTTCAAGAATTAACCAACGAGAATGGGTTTTCTCAGTTATATTGTCTGCTCATATACGCACAGGCAATAGTTGGAGGAGGTGTGTAAATGGTACACATATAGCTTCAGAATGTGTATAATTAGTGTTGATCGCCTGTCATAATGGCCCTACAATATAAGACCAAGCCACCATCCTTACCCATCACATTAATATAATTCAATTAAGGATTTCTTATAAACAGACATTATAAAAGATAGGATGAAGCCGAGCTGTCGTTATGTCGAGATAGAAGTGTGGTTGTCCAGAAAGAAGTGTCATTGTCGTCGAGCTGTCGTTATGTCGAGATAGAAGTGTGGTTGTCCAGAAAGAAGTGTCATTGTCGTCGAATAGTTTACCAAGTTTATCAATGAACAATACAGAAAATAACTAATATTTCAATGAATGCATGCCAGACCAATCGATGGGATTCTTGAATCGTTCATCAAATAAAAAATGCAGGGACAAGACCGATTGTTATTTCGTACAGTTAAAGCCAAAAGGGCATACAAACAAAAACAACATACACATACACAACGCACGCACGCACGCACGCACACACACTCACACCACGCACGTGCACTCGCGCACGCGCATGCACACGCACACACACACACACACACACACACACACACACACGCAAACTGACTTACATCCACCATTGTTTTACTAGAGTTGAATCAACTAATACTATTGTTGTAAAAATGTTGTACCGCCAGTGAGCCTGCTGGTAAACGGAGCACCGAGGTAATCATTGATGGCTTTAACCATTTTTCAAGTCCAATATATTACATTTAACCAAGCAAGTATTAACGGAATATTGCAAAACATGCTGTAACAAAACAACAACAAAAACGAAAACTATATTTGAATATCTCATGGTCAATCTGTCTAGATTTCCGGAGTAAACAAGAGCTGTATCGCGCTTTAAACGGACCCATTTAAGGACATGCGCATGCATATCAGGGGGCTTGGCGCAAGACTGCCGTAACGTCTTATATTGCTATATTGTATTACAACCGCCACGCACTACGTCTGCGATATGATCATTTTAGCAGCATGACTTTGTTGAGACATTAAAAATATAAATTTAAATACACCACGTATGTATCTGACATACGTACGTGAATCATTTGATGGCCATGAAGATTGTTGTACCATTACCTCCACATTGACCCATAAGACTAACTACGATTTTTGTTATCAAAATGTCAGTTGGTGGAAACCAGTAATCCCTGATGGTTCCATTGAAAAGTGTTTAATTATTTTAGACGGTACTCACTGGAAGTACTCGAGAGCCGAGGGGTTGGAGAAGTTAGTGACCATGGAAGCGTTGTATCCCTGGGAAATCGAGATACAGTTCGGTGTGTTCCATTCGTTCCCACAACTCGCCCACGGTACCTCAGACCTGCAGTAGTAAAGGAGGAACAGTTGGAAATGTCAAATTGTCAAATATATAATGTAATACTACACACTACTCCTACCATTGAGAAATACTACGCTTGACACTCCTACACATAGCATGGAGGCAGTCTGTCCAGGCATGTCTGGTTCAGTGCTAGACCGCCATGCAAGATGTCACGGAGAAAGCTGGTAACGATACAGGAAATCATAGCTGAAAATTAAAACGAATAAATACATATGTCTTCCTACATTGTCTCAATTGTAATGCAGAAGAAGGTAATGAATTGGCAGATACGCTGGCAAATTGCAAACATTCTGAGAAGGATATGAATACTTGAGTGATGCCATAAACGATTTAAGTATCAAACTGGAGGTGTTTAAACTTGAGAGTAAACTATATGCAATTCGACGCCAAGATTGTTGTATCGGTTCGTCTGTCCTTGTGTTGATATAACAACGTAGTTAATTAAGTGGACAAAATAGAACAGGGCTCACTTAATGATAGTGGTGTATCTCATCCTGATCGTATTTACATGTTACAGTAGTACACGATGATAATGTAGTGTATGATGTTGATGTAGTAAACGACGGTGATGTAGTGTATGATGTTGATGTAGTAAACGACGGTGATGTAGTGTATGATGTTGATGTAGTAAACGACGGTGATGTAGTGTAAGATGTTAATGAAGAACACGATGGTGATGTAGTGTAAGATGTTGGTGAAGTACACGATGGTGATATAGTGTATAATGTTGGTGAAGTACACGATTGCGATGTAGTGTAAGATGTTGGTGAAGTACACTTGGTGAAGTACACGATGGTGATGTAGTGTATAATGTTGGTGAAGTACACGATGGTGATGTAGTGTAAGATGTTGATGAAGTACACGATGGCGATGTAGTGTAAGATATTGATGAAGTACACGATGGCGAAGTAGTGTAAGATGTTGATGAAGTACACGATGGCGATGTAGTGTAAGATGTTGATGAAGTTCACGATGGCGATGTAGTGTATAATGTTGATGAAGTACACGATGGCGATGTAGTGTATAATGTTGATGAAGTACACGATGGCGAAGTAGTGTAAGATGTTGATGAAGAACACGATGGCGATGTAGAGTAAGATGTGGATGAAGTACACGATGGCGATGTAGTGTAAGATGTTGATGAAGTACACGAGGGCGATGTAGTGTATAATGTTGATGAAGTACACGATGGCGATGTAGTGTATAATTTTGATGAAGTACACGATGGCGAAGTAGTGTAAGATATTGATGAAGTACACGGCGGTGATGCAGTGCATGATGTTGATATAGAATATAACCATGATTTAGTACATAATGGCGTGTAGTGCATGATATTGATGTAGTATACGACGGGGATGTAGTGCATGATGTTGATGTAGAACACGACGGTGATTTAGTGCATGATGTGAATGTAGCACGACGTCGACGTAGTGCATTATGTTAATATAGTACACGACGGTGATGTAGTGCATATTGGGTACACTAGTTGTGAAGTGTTTGATGGTGATTTAGTACATGATCTTGATTTAGTGCATGTTGCTGGTGATGTCTTGCATATAAGTTTTACTGCATGGCAATGATGTTTTACATGATGATGTTATGGAACATAATGGTGACATTGTGTATGGTCTTGATATAGTATATTATGGTAATGTAGTTTATATTGGTGATGTTAGTGCACTATGGTGATCTAGAGCATGATATTGATGCAGTGTATGGTGGTTCTGCAGTGTTTAATGGCGATGTAGTGCATTGAGGTGATAAAGTGTATGATTGTGTTGTAGTACATGATGGTAATGCAGGGTATACCGATGGTGTAGTGCGTCACGGTGTAATGCATGCTGGTGGTGTAGTGTTACATGGTGATGAAGTGTTACATGGTGATGTCATGCATACACGAGGTGCAGTGTATGTTTGCGATGTTGTCAATGGTGGTAATGTAGTGTATTATGGTAATGTAGTACATGATGGTAATGAAGTGTATGGTGGTAATGTAGTGCATGATGTTAATGTAGTGCATGATGGTAATGTAGTGCATGATGGTAATGTAGTGCACGATTGTAATGTAGTACATGATGGTAATGTAATGTATGATGGTTATGTAGTGTATGATGGTAATGTAATAAAGGAATGAATTGCGGGATTGATATCATTTTCGGGATATGAACGCAATTGGGCTGGTCAATGTGTGTGGAGTCCGAAGGACATGATATAGATGTGTTACACTATTGTGATGTAGTACATGATGTTGATGTAGTACACGATGGTGATGTAGTACACGGCGGTGATGAAGTACACGATGGTGATGTAGTACATGATGTTGATGTAGTACAGGATATTGAAGTAGTACACGATGTTGATGTAGTACACGATGGTGATGTTGTGCATGATAGTGATGCAGTACATTGTTATGTTATGGACACTGATGACAAAGTACGTGAAGGTGATGTAGTGTTTAATGGCGATTTAGTGCAAGCTGGTGATGTAGTGAATGATGGTCATCTCGTGCACCATGGTCGAATGCACGACAGTAATGATGGTGATGTAGTGTATGATGGTGATGTAGTGAACAATGACGATGTAGTGCATGATGGTCGTCTCGTGCACCATGGTCCAATGCACGACAGTAATGATGGTGATGTAGTGCATGATGGCGATGTAGTGAACAATGACGATGTAGTGAATGATGGTCATCTCGTGCACCATGGTGCAATGCACGACAGTAATGATGGTGATGTAGTGTATGAATGTGATGTAGTGACCAATGACGATGTAGTGAATGATGGTCATCTCGTGCACCATGGTCCAATGCACGACAGTAATGATGGTGATGTAGTGCATGATGGCGATGTAGTGAACAATGACGATGTAGTGCATGATGGTCATCTCGTGCACCATGGTGCAATGCACGACAGTTTGATGGTGATGTAGTGCATGATGGTGATGTAGTGAACATGACGATGTAGTGCATGATGGTCATCTCGTGCACCATGGTCCAATGCACGACAGTAATGATGGCGATGTAGTGCATGATGGCGATGTAGTGAACAATGACGATGTAGTGCATGATGGTCATCTCGTGCACCATGGTGCAATGCACGACAGTAACGATGGTGATGTAGTGCATGATGGTGATGTAGTGAACAATGACGATGTAGTGCATGATGGTCATCTCGTGCACCATGGTGCAATGCACGAGAGTAACGATGGTGATGTAGTGCATGATGGCGATGTAGTGAACAATGACGATGTAGTGCATGATGGTCATCTCGTGCACCATGGTGCAATGCACGACAGTAATGATGGCGATGTAGTGCATGATGGCGATGTAGTGAACAATGACGATGAAGTGCATGATGGTCATCTCGTGCACCATGGTGCAATGCACGACAGTAACGATGGTGATGTAGTGCATGATGGTGATCTAGTGAACAATGACGATGTAGTGCATGATGGTCATCTCGTGCACCATGGTGCAATGCACGACAGTAACGATGGTGTTGTAGTGCATGAAGATGATGTAGAGAACAATGACGATGTAGTGAATGATGGTCATCTCGTGCACCATGGTCCAATGCACGACAGTAACGATGGTGATGTAGTGTATGATGGCGATGTAGTGAACAATGACGATGTAGTGCATGATGGTCATCTCGTGCACTATGGTGCAATGCACGACAGTAATGATGGTGATGTAGTGCATGATGGCGATGTAGTGAACAATGACGATGTAGTGCATGATGGTCATCTCGTGCACCATGGTGAAATGCACGACAGTAACGATGGTGATGTAGTGCATGATGGCGATGTAGTGAACAATGACGATGTAGTGCATGATGGTCATCTCGTGCACTATGGTCCAATGCACGACAGTAATGATGGTGATGTAGTGCATGATGGCGATGTAGTGAACAATGACGATGTAGTGCATGATGGTCATCTCGTGCACCATGGTGCAATGCACGACAGTAACGATGGTGATGTAGTGCATGATGGCGATGTAGTGAACAATGACGATGTAGTGCATGATGGTCATCTCGTGCACCATGGTGCAATGCACGACAGTAACGATGGTGATGAAGTGCATGATGGCGATGTAGTGAACAATGACGATGTAGTGCATGATGGTCATCTCGTGCACTATGGTGCAATGCACGACAGTAACGATGGTGATGTGGTGCATGATGGCGATGTAGTGAACAATGACGATGTAGTGCATGATGGTCATCTCGTGCACCATGGTGCAATGCACGACAGTAACGATGGTGATGAAGTGCATGATGGCGATGTAGTGAACAATGACGATGTAGTGCATGATGGTTATCTCGTGCACTATGGTGCAATGCACGACAGTAACGTTGGTGATGTAGTGCATAAAGGTATAATAATACATGTATACATATTTTATATAATGACGATGTAGTAAAACAATGGTGGATGTAAGTTCGTGCCAACATACCTTAATGAGTTGTCTTGTTAAATTAACACCAGAAAGTGATGGTGTTGTGGTTCATAATGTTTTTGCAATGCTGTCTACGGACCTTCATACGTTTTCTACAATCTACTTAAGATCATTTGGCGCTTAAAACACTTTCGGACAAAAGTATTCCAAACGTACTTCCGACCTAAATTGTGTCACCCTACTATGGGATAGATTACTTATTCCACTTTTCTTGTTATCTTCAGCGAACTGTTGGTACTATAGGGTACCAAGCAATGTTAGTGCTGCATGTTAACGCTAGTAGTATGTCTATGTCTAACCTGCTGATGTAGACATAAATTGCAATCTGACTGAATCTCGCTTGCTGTGAGATCTGATGACGACCTATTTAAATGTATATTGCGAAGATCTCGATTTCCAATATCGATTTGCTTAGCATTCAAGCTGCTGTCAGTTTTTATTTTTCATCCAGATGGAATTACCGAACTTTTTAAAACAGAACTCATTCGGCATCCTTGGTACACATACCGTTCTGATAGGTCAGACACCAATAAACAAATTTCAAATATAATCTATAGTCAATTGACCAATTTGCACGCAAGATATCACTAATTTCTAGTGCAACTAGACAACTGTAGCGCAATCGGTTCCTAATGACTTTCATACCACATTAAGTTCTTTTGGGGGGCATTTTTGCACCAAAATGTTGTTGTTGTTTTTTGTGCAGACGAAGGAGTGAATATAAACAAACACTAGACGTAATTTCTTTTATCATCATCATTATTTATTTTTTAGTTTGGTACAAGTACACATGAGTAGACGTGCCATTTAAAACAATTATTCAGCTTTTTTAAACAGGTTAAAACCCAAAATAATTGTAAATGGAGGCTGGGTGTATAATGTAACATTTAACGCATTTTTGATTGTGTTTTTGTTGTTGATATATTTTGAAGATGAAGTTATGTTTGTGCCCACGACCTTGTTTGCGTAGTTCACTATTACATTTAAATCTGCTATTACTATATAAGTTTCATTTACTTCAATCATTTCATCAAAGCACTATTTCATTGAGTAATTCTTTGTTAATACCGCGTTAAAAAATATTCGTTAAAAAGGGAAACAACTTGTATAAAGTTTAAATTTTGAAGAGTTATCGTTCTCTATTTAATGAATTTAAACAAATGGTTAAGAGTTTTCGTTATTTAAATCAAAATAAGATAATAAATCATATAACACAAACTCATCATTTTGTCTAACAATGTAAATATGAGGTGTAGGATTCGCCGAGCATTGGTCCTCTTTGTACCAACTGCATGTGCCATGCCGGTATAGTTCGTGGCGAAATGAATGCGGTGGCTAAGTGTATGCGACACTACAACCCTCAAAAGTCTTTTACCGACTGAGCTATTCAGACAGTGACCTTCTAAGACTCGTCCTCACATCGTTGTGCTGAACGTGAATTGCAGATCTAATTAAATTGAAAAAAAAGTTGTGTTATCATGCATGTCCGCCTACCTGAATGAGTTGACGAGGTAGTAGAGAGCCCATGCAATGATGGTGTTGTAGTACATGCCCACGTACGTCGCTACCATGATGATTGCCACACCAGTGCCTGCAATTGAACACGAACAATTGGCTACAATAGGGCAACGCATCACCGGAGTTGAAACTAAATGAATGCATGTATTCATTTACATGTCGTTATGGATGATTGAATATATGTTGGATAATGCAAATATGATATAAGCATCCCAAACAGCGCAGATCCATTCGTCACAAATGATATAGTCTTGAAGGTCGACCTCTGTGGAACAGAAAAACATCCTTCGCGGCGGTGAATTTTTGGCAATGACAATGCTGACATAATTAAGGTGAACAATAATACAGAAGAAATATTTGATCCTATACATTCTTAAAAGAGCTGCTCTTTCTTGGCCACAGAAACAGGGTCCATATCGAATGACAAAAATGTGAAAATGGCCAGTGATAGAACATCCTTTTAGTATGCAATTCATGTTGCATTTTGTTTCAATAGCTCGAAAGGTGAATGACAATGTCTGTAGTAAACAACCAGGTGTTCGGCAGTGTTTCCGGTAAAATATCTTTCAACAGCTGAATATATACTATATCCTAATACAATTTACACGACGACAAATGCCAACATTACGACTCACTCAAATGACAGTCACACATTTCACCATTGTTTTTGTTTGACTTGAAACTCGGTGATGTGATATTTTTTCCGAAAAAAAAATCCTAAAGTGAATGTTTGTCACAATTTGCCTTGGTATTAAATATTGTGTTCCATAAAGCCATAAGGCTTATTGTTTCAGTGAAATACAGCTCGGAAGACAATTACGCGTATTTGGTAAAGAGTGAGCAGGGTGTTGTAGGTCATTTTGGGCATTCAAATACCTGTCTTCATGCATATTACTATGCTATTCTCTTCAGCTGAAAATCAAGTTGGATGGTTTTATACGAGACTTTATTTGGCATGCCTTTATACTCGAATCCGCGCTTCTTTTAAAATTTGACCAACTTCCCATTGAATTTGTAATACAATTCTGATAGTGCAAGTTAGTTGCCCAACAAGAGCGGCCATTTGCCTGGCTCTCTCTATCTTTTATTCTTATTTCAGTTATAATGAGAATACGAACGGGACACTCATGTCTGACTAACTGAAATAACGATAAACTTGGATGCTTTTGTTTGTTGACCTTTAAACGCATGTATTAGTACTCGGTCGATTTGTTGCACTGTCTGTCTTCTCTATTTAAACATTGGGTTATAATTGCCATTTCAAATGAGTATTTCTTGCAAACATTTTTAGGCTGAGGGCCGCAGGCCTACAGACTTCAGTTCCGCAAATCGAAATCAGGTATTGTCGGATTTACTTTTTGACATGACATGCCGGGTTTACAGAATGGGGCGTTTGGTGTTATTCGGTTTAAATTATTGCGAATTAAAAGACCATTTATTTTAAATACCATACGTTTAATGTGAAATTAATAGAAACCAGAATAATCTTAAATGAATCTTGGAGAGGAACCGAGTGAATACTTATAGATGAAAATGCAGAAAATTCAAATGTGTTCACTAAAACCTATGCCTTACTTTTCCTATTGCAAATAGTTAAAACGTCCTCAGCCAATATCGGGTCTCATATAATTAACTTTACACTAGCAATGCACTTTCGATATGAAAGCGATTTTTATATTATCTAGTACATAAAGTTTATCGGTTAATGTTATTAAAAAATCATCACTTTATAATACCTATTCCTTGGTAATGACAGGCACTTACCTGTTACAGTTAGTGCCACTCATTTTTATTTTTTTTCGGATTCCATATGTTTTGCCTATGAATAGAATTGTAAAAAAAAATCAAGCTTATCCCGCCTTCAACCTTTCAACGCTTTCGGCGTTTTTATTTTATGTCTACAGCTTTAAACATTTGAAATTTGGTCAAATTGCTTACGTTTACACAATAGAGTTGGCAATGAAACAATTCTAATAACCAAAGGAAAATTGTCTTTACAGTAAATAATTTACTGGATGATACTTTTTATGAGCACTAAAATTACTCTTATATAGATGCCAAACACATTTGAATGCAGTCGTTTATTGAATGTCCCTCGTGCATTGGAAACAGAACTGTTCGTGTGGTCAGTCAGAAGAAAACGGTCAACTTGAAAGGATGCGCGAAAATCAGGCCATAAGCCGCAACATAACTGTGACAATATATAAGCGATACCATACAACTGTCTATAATCGAATAAGCCTCTCTAAAATCATTTCCAAAGTGTCACACCAATTGTATTTGTCTGCTGATGTTGTTCCCTTAAAGAGAATAATGTCGGTGTCTGGCTCTAATTTTCTGTCACGTCTTGTTTGCCTCGTGAATTATCACAAACAACTCTTGTTCGGAAGTTGTTTGTGGGGAGGGTAAACTAAGTACAATTATGGCAGACCTACATGTACATATTTATGGTAGACCTACATGTACAATATGGCAGACCTACATGTACAATATGGCAGACCTACATGTACAATATGGCAGACCTACATGTACAATATGGCAGACCTACATGTACAATTATGGCAGACCTACATGTACAATATGGCAGACCTACATGTACAATTATGGCAGACCTACATGTACAATATGGCAGACCTACATGTACAATTATGGCAGACCTACATGTACAATATGGCAGACCTACATGTACAATTATGGCAGACCTACATGTACAATATGGCAGACCTACATGTACAATTATGGCAGACCTACATGTACAATATGGCAGACCTACATGTACAATATGGCAGACCTACATGTACAATTATGGCAGACCTACATGTACAATTATGGCAGACCTGCATGTACAATATGGCAGACCTACATGTACAATTATGGCAGACCTACATGTACAATATGGCAGACCTACATGTACAATATGGCAGACCTACATGTACAATTATGGCAGACCTACATGTACAATATGGCAGACCTACATGTACAATATGGCAGACCTACATGTACAATATGGCAGACCTACATGTACAATATGGCAGACCTACATGTACAATTATGGCAGACCTACATGTACAATATGGTACGCGCTACTGGAAATCGTTTTATTCCAACGCCTGAAATTGTGCAGAGATTGAGGCACATCTTTAAAAAAAAATAAAGATTGTTAACTCTACGTAAAGCCATGCCGTTTTGCAATGTTGACACTCAGGCGCCTATGTTTCGATATCCGTGAGCTAAAACAAACAAATATTTTTTGGAAAGCTAAAACAAACTGAATTGTCTTCGATTTTCGAAGCCACTGCAAAGACGACAACGATCCATACAGGGCCAGACGCTCAATACCAATGAAGTGAATGAAAAGATAAGCGTCAAGTTACCCTGAGCAATGATTTGCCATTAGACACTACAACATTTGTATTTTCCCGTTTGGGTTTTATACCATTTAAACCAATAAAAGCGTAATATTTAACACTGGTAACATGGCAAAGCAAGCTGTTCGCCGTTAGTGTCCAATAGGGTGATCAAAATGTTCTCGATTGGTATGCATTGCAAGTTGACTCTTAAAACAATCTCATCACTCTTTGAAAAAAAGTTGTCCAAGCCAATAAAGGGTCATCCCTGGCAGGAGATTAACCATCCTACCGTTTTAAAAAATCCGAATACTAAACATTGCAGAGTTCTGAAATGTCGAAGTGGGAGGTTTGGTTTTTTGTTGTTTTCATCATGAATACCTCAGAAGAGATGCATTCTCTATTTCCTGGGTGATATTTTTTTATTTACTTTTTTGAATGACTGTGTGATTTTTTTCTTTGGTACCTAGGTTTGGCGAACAAAAATTAAAATCTTAGCTAAAGTGAACATGCTTATGTCGCCCTTTTCTTGCACTCACCTTTAAACATCGGACAGAGGCGGTCCCAGATTTTGATGGCGCCGCTGCGGTGGAACTGCCCCAGAGCCAGCTCCATGTAGAAGAGTGGCAGCCCAAGAAAGACCAGCATCAGGAAATAAGGGATCAGGAACGCTCCTGAAAACAGAATGGTAATGACACATTTGTAGGTGTTTTTATGGTTTAGTAATGGATATTGGTATGGTATATGGTAATTGGTGAAGTATATGGAAATTTGTATATTCTATGATAGTTGGTATATCAAATGTTATTGGTTAAGTATATGATAAGTGGTATAAAATAGGGTTATTATTATAGTATGTGGTATTTGGAATAGAATATGGTATTGGTACAGAATATGGTATTTATATAATAGTTATATGGTAGTTTGCATGGTATATGGTAACTGGTTTAGTGTAATTAGTATGAAATTTAGTAATTTGTGTAATTTATGGTAAATGGTACAGTATATATCATAATTGGTAAAGTATGTTGTTTTTGGTATAGTATATGGTAAATGATGTGATATCATTTATGGTAGTGATTTAGTGTATGGTAATTTGTATAGTATATCGTAACTGGTTTATAGTATATGGTACTGGTACCGTGTATGGTATTTATATACTATATAGTATATGATTATTCATATGGTATATGGTAATTGTCATAGTACATGGTAAAAGGAATATTCAAATGAAACGGTATAGTGTATGGTAATTGGTAGAGTATATAACATATAATAGTGTAGTCTTGTACGTGTTGTGTACATGGTGTGTCAGTAGTACTTATTGCACCCAAACCCGAGTTATTCAAATTATACACGACGAGCACGAGCTATGGGTATGTATAATGTCAATCACGATGGTATGGTGGTGGAACTCTTTTATAACATGTTGTCCAGCCTACCGTACGTAACTATCCACGCTACTTACGGCACGATACTAGTGGTACGAGACTCAATGCAGAGGCGAAAACAAAAAAAAAAATTACCCAATGCGGTACATAATGCTGAGCACTGTATCAAAGGTTTCGTCGACCAGGGCTTTAACATTGATATGCATATTGGTATGCTTGGGATAGAGATTTGCATATTTCCGTTGAAAAAATAATGTTTAATGGCGTAAACCGTTACTAACGGTTTTAGAAATATGCATAAAACATCAATTTTTTAACTTAAATATAAAAATCTGAGATCTGATTTTTTGTGAGCAATCTTTAACCATTGGTTTGCAGATCTTAATGCAAATATTTGCTCTTTCCAAGACAAAAACTAAAAAAGTTGAAAAAACGGTAAATCTGTGAGAGTGCAGCTTTAATGAGTTTGATATGTATGTTCGTTCATTGTTTAAGACTGGTGATTTTAGATCTACCAAACTTTTTTCTTAGTTATTCTTAAATATGTGCTTTAATTATTTTCAAAAAAGAAGAAAACAAAGGTATGTCCCACACCGAGTATATGTCATATGATAGTGCCGTCAGAAATAATCAACATAGTACATATAATGCGATAGTCATATAGGAGGTGGACTTGGGCTTCACGTGACTGCTAGTAATACTAGTAACATGCAAGGAACGCATGATGATAAATGCTAAATCGTTCAGATGCCACTAGTAACGCAGGATGCCAGAAACCACGCGTCAGTCACTGCCTCTAAACTGAGTAAGATACCCCGGGTGACTCAAGTGTCGCCTTCCACAGATGACAGATAGAGGTAGCCACTTATCAATGCGATCACGTGCGGGCGGCACACCAACTGAGGCCGAACCGCTCAATGTCAGCGAAAGCACGGGTTGAATGTGGTATACTCATTAAAACCTCTTCAATTTATCATTGGAATCTTATCGATGAATATTCCCCTGATTTCCTTTCTGCAAAATAAATCAAATTCCGACATAGTTTCGGTGTTTTACTGTGTTTTCAAGTATTCCCCGGAAAACTGGTCCCTGCCGACCCGAGTTTGATGATTGGCAATTTGTCGGTGTATTGCTAGTAATGAAGATGGTCTGCCCATTGAGACGCTATTGTATAGCATATTGAGTTCATATAGTTTGTGTCATAACTCTACAAGGCATATCTGGGGCTTGCCAAACGTTACAGTATTCGGTATTTTATAAATATTTCATGTCGAATAGTTCAACGTTATAAGATATATCAAATATTGTAATGTTTGACACACCATACTTTTCGAATTCAGTAAGCTATTGTAATAAGCTACAAGAATTGTGTTTTATTGAGACACCATTGTATATTTTTACGATTTATCATCCTTCTTAAACCTTCTCAAGTGGCTTCAGTATGCGAGTGTTTTTTAAGATGTTTGAAAAATGAACCATTGGCATATTTCTCCGTATTAACGTGTTAATTCCAATACTAAACAACCAATAATTTTTACTCTAATAAGTGACCATTAAACCCGTCATTCCAAAACGCTAGAAGTAGGAGTTGGTTATTAAAAAGATGTTCGGAACAATTACTTAGCTGTTTTACAGGGGCAGTGTGCTTTGTTTTTACACACCCCTTTGACAACGCCACCCGCCCGCCCCCCTCCCTTTTTTTAAAAAAATCCCAGGCTTATTAATAATGATGGGAGAACTGTTACTTATGTTAGCTCACAAAAAAAGAAAGTATTCACTGCAATCCTTGAGATCAGAAGGCTATAATTTACTGTGTAAGAAAGGAATATTTATGGCACTGTTTGCTTTAAAAAGTAGTCAGTGGTATTCACAGTCTGGCAAAAAATATCTTTCTGTTAATTTTGTTGGTAGTAAAAACTCACAGTTTTGTGTCCGAGGTCGAAGATGAATAAATATGTCGCAGCATCTAGTATGTGACGGCTTGCCTTACTTGTGACAAAAAATAATTGATTGATCTAACCCGAACATATTCAAACATTTTTTCTCTCAGGGACATCTTACTGAGTAAACACTGCAGGACACTTAACTGCTTGTGTGAGCATGAATGTTTACTGATTTTATCATATGTAAATAATTATTGATGGATGTTTCCGCCGCTATTTCTTGAAAATAAGTTCTTAAGAGGGCTATGTGATCCAAACATGTAACCAATGTAAATATAAAAACATCTCAACTTTCTGTCCGCTCAGTAAAGGTAACCTGTCATGGCTTTTATTAAACCACTCTTCATCTTATCAAACCTTATTTCGCCCCGTAAAATCCACATTCCAGAAATTCAGGGCATCATAATTATTTAGTCATGCTACTTAATAGTAGTTTTTAACAGAAATTCAATGTTTAACATTAACTCACCAATCGCTTGTAAACTGAAGCCTTTTCCCGTTCGAAGCATTGTTATCTTTTCAAAAAATTAAAGAGATTTAGTGCTGCACGTGCACATATTTATTTCATTTCGCAACATCTGTGTGTCATGTGTGTGTTTTTAAACAAACGTGTGCTTAAATTACTTTGAGAGTGGAACTCTATAGCTTGTATATGTATTGCTACAAGTGTTCGCTGAAGTCCATTTTTTTATATAAAGTAATATAACGGTTAAAATTCTTTTTTTAACCGAAGGGATGGCAGTCTTTATCAGTTTTAATCAGTGTTCAACACTTTTTATGACGGCACTGTTCATGACCTTGACTGACATGCATGAAACACAAGTTCTGATGAAAAAAATGAGGAAGAAAACCAAACAAAAACAACAACAACAACAACATCATCAAAAATACGTAAAAGCTAATCCAAATTTTTTTCCAATGACAACTTACTCCAGTTTAATAAAAATTTCAGCTTATCAAAAAAAGAAGAAAACAGTATGTCAATAACTAACTATACACATGTTGAAATGACTTTACCATACCTGCAGAGGGACCACGTGACAAATTGCGTCATAAATGCTACGGAAGGCAACATTTTGCTTTTAATGAAGACTATAAACAAAGATAACTTTACTATTTCTTCACCATTTTAAATGAAACATAATGCAGTCTACGCCGCTTACGGAGCACTGCTCTCAGTCTTAAACCAAGTTTATTTTCACACGTTACATCACATAAATATAGGCTATCATGGCCCATGATCAATTTTCATTTCTAAACATTTGCTTGGTGGGTTATATAAGTTTTATGACTTTTTGAAATGCTTTACATTAACATCAAATTATATAACACCGAATATTTAAACTATTTTTCAGAAGAAAAAAAGCGTATTAATATTTTTAGCTATTGAAAAGTTGGTACTTAAACATTAATAAATCATGTATGGAAAGTGTAGATAAAATAAACTTGTCAACTTGTAAAGTAATGAAATTCTTTCTCTGAGCAAATACTTTTTACAGGAAAATGGAACGATTCTTTAACAAACCAATACTTTCTGTATTCGACATTTCAATGGTGTAAAACATATTTGAATGAGAACGGTAAAATCGTGGATTATTTTTAGATCCAGTATTTGTTTGTAGGCTGTCAAAATCGTCGTCTATGACATAACAATAATGTGCATCTACCAACTTCTATATTTAGCCGATGCGACGCTTATCAAAACTGGTTCAAAGCAATTCATTTACACACTTGAGGTAGGTTTTGAATTCAAAATTAGAGATTTTTCTATACTATAAAATAACGCTCTTGAAGAGGCTGACAATCTTCTGTTTAACGTTTTTGTGCACGCCATCCACACCCCAGTTTGTTTTAAGTGGGAATTTTACAACATCATCAAGCATTACATTCTTACAAATTTATCATTCGGCATACTAAAACATTAGACCAGCATTAATTAGTATTGATAATGCAATGATACATTATTTCTAGTCTACCCGCCTCTGCATATACAAAATCGTTTTAACCGAAAGTGTATATTTTATAAATTTGGTTCATATCTTTACATTTGGCAATTGTTTTGAACATCCCTAAACTTCTAAACCATATAATAAAATAGGTCTAAAAAGTTTGTCAACAAGTACCAATATGTTCAGAAAATATATTTAAATTGAGAAATTACTTGAATAAAACTACTAATATAACAATAGAAATAGTATAATGTATTCAAGTATTTTCTCAATTTAAAAAATGCTTTATGTGCTTAACCAGACAACGTTTTGGAAGCACGAATATATGACCCACCTTATAGTTAGACTATACCTAAATATGTAAATGTATTGACAACTTCAAATAATGATACCAGATAGAAAAAATAAACATTTAAATGTGATCGTCTAGCTTCCCGCATACCAGAATCTTAGGTTTGCCTTCCTTCGAAGTGTGCTTTGCTTTGCACATTTCGGTCAGTCGTCCGGTCGTTTGGTCGGTATGTCAGTCAGAAAGTCGGTAGACCTACTTGCCCGAATGATAACCCGACAGTGCCTGGACGCATTGTCCTAAAACTTGAATTGGAGGTTTGGCGTTACCAGTAGACGACCTCTATTGATTTTGAAGTCATCGGCTTAAAAGTCAATGTCACCGTAACCTTTGTAAAGAACATGCCCGAGTGATTACTGGACAATGCATCGACCAATACTTCTTAAACTTCACTTGGAGTTTGGGCGTAACCAGTAGATGAATCTCGTCGATTTTAATGTCATCGGCTCAAAGGTTAATGTCACTGTGGCATTGAATTCAAAAAGCTTGTCCACGTGATAACTCCATAATGCCTCAACTTACGGTTTTCAGACTTGACTTGGAGGTTGGGTGTGTCCAGAAGATGAACTCCATTGATTTTGAGATCATCGGACCAAAGGTCACAGTGACCTTGAAATGAAATGTTTGTCCGAGTGAAAAGTCGCCAAGACCTTGACCTTCGGTCCTCAGACTTGAAATGGAGACTGGGCCTGACTGGTAGATGACTCCCATTTTTTGTATGGTAAACAGTTTAAATGTCAAGGTCACAATCACCCTCAAACTTGACACGAAGGTTGTGGGTGTGACTCTATTGATTTTGAAGTAATCAGGTCAATGTCAAAGTCGCATTGAATGCGAAAAGCTTGTCCGAGTGATAACTAGACAATGCATAGACTTATGGTCCGCAAACATGACAAGAATGTTGGGTGTGTTTTGGAATCATTTGTTCCAAAGTTTAATGTCATAATGACCTTGAACTTGAAAATCTTGTCCAAGCGGTACTAAACAATACATGCATTGTCTGTCGTCAAAATTGACATGGAGGTTGGGCCGAACCAATAGACGACCCCTATTGATTATGAGGTCATCAGGTCAAACAAGCTGGAATTACGGTCTATGCATATTTTTATTTAAATGCCATATATTTCTGACAACATGGCCCTCAGGGGTGCATAATGTTTGACAAAAATAAATTGCCATCTTTAATTAACAACATCGTCTGCATTTAAGCGAAAACAGAACGTTAACAATCCTGTGTCGACCCCACTAATACAAAGAAAATAATAACGGCTATAGACATTCTCCTTGACGAACACCTAAATGACTTTCTAACGCTGCACGTAGAGCATTTTGGTGGTTGACTCTTGAATTTTTATACATAGCGTGTATTAATGAAAAACGATTGCCCCTTAGTCCTAATAAATAAAGGTTATACCACAGATTATCTCGTACTATATAGTCAAACGCTTTTGTAAAATTAATAACAGCACAGAATAACTGGTTATTTTAATTTAGAACATGGTTAATTGAAATTTGTAGTAAACAAATCATTATCAATGTTACTCATTTTCCCCTGCAACAAGCATGTGCCTAGATATATATACATGTATATACATTTTAGAGGGATGTGCCTTGTCAATAAACAAAAAATGATTTCAACCATTAAACAAGGTATCATTTATTTGGAGGTATTTATGAACATTGAAGGTTCGAATAGCTACCCCAGACTTGAACTTAAAGCAAACTTTAAAAAAACACTATGAATGTATCAACTATGCATCAAGACATGTGTCATCAATATATAGAGAAATGCTCACGAAGCATGGTCATTAAGCATGGCCCGGAAGCATATTCCGGACATTATCAGCCGGATATTATCCATTAATTTATTTTCCTATAAGGTATGTACGGGGACAAAAGTAAATCCAAAATGGCCGCAAAGAAATTTAGATTACATAAGCACATCCCAATTAAACTATCCTGTATTTAAAAGGATACTGTGTGACAAATATATTAAAACAATGAAAACGTGGTATTTTTGCCTGTTTTACTTTCTCGCTTGAGATTCTGAATAGTTTTAAAGGGTGTCAAAACTTTACGCCCCTTTTTAACGCACTCTCTTACGTCAAATCTAGAATCCGCCCCAGCATAAATCTAATCGTTATGTGATCATCCTGCGATTCATGTTCTATTATCGTTCATTTTTGGAGAATAATCGCAAGTGAATAACATCAACATCCGGCTGAAAACATGTCGGAATTACCCATCTAAATTATTTTACATATGACATAAGATTACGTGGTATGTGCACCGGGATTTAACCGCTTCCGTCACATTTATTACTTTTTCAGAATTAAACAAAAAAGAGATCTTTATTTAAAGTAATAGTAAGTTTGAAAGAAGATGTGGTATTCAATTTCGTCCAATTACAGGCATGTTCAAGTGCGGAATCAATAAGTCACACTTGGAACACATACAAACCAACGATTTTTTTGATTTTTTTTGGCAAAAAAATAAAGATTATTATTTTGGATTACTGACATATTCAGAAATAAGATAAGTGCCAATGGATTTAAACTGTCTTCATACTTTCAACGTTTTATGCTTTATTAAGTACTTTCATTCACCTGCCAAAATAACTTCACACGGATGAGGCCTTGAATTGAAAGGAATGTCGCTGGGAGTTTTCAAAGAAAGCCCTTGGCTAGTACCGAAAAAGTACATGTATAAAGTTATCCTATTTTTAAGTATTTGATTGAAAGATTAAAGATTCATTATACCAGTTTCTGTGCCGCGCAATGACATTAATGATGACTGAAACTGGGTTGTTTTGATAAAAACAGAGCTCTAGCCGCCCACTCCAATCAACAACATGGAATGATCTTGGCACACTAGCACTTTCTATATCTCATAAACCACATTGATCAGATATATGGTACATCCATTCTTATCTGATGATAGGCATATATGATCCCGTGTCTAATTAGAATGTTTATTACAAACATTGTAATGTATGAATAAATAAAGATATTGAAGCGAATGACCGATCGAGAACAGACGACAAATGCACATAGGTCTGGATCTGTTTTGAAAATTGCACCAGAATATTGTATCACATTTTGTTAACACTATGCTTTATCGTTACAACAAATACAAACAAAAGGTTGCTATTTCTTTCGGCCTTAAACTGTCGTATCAGGTTAATATAACATGCATCGTACATACGAGGAAAGAGTCAATATGAATCGGTACAATTTGTGTTTAGCGTTCCAGGCCTCGCGTGAATGCAGGCATTGCAAAACACCCGCAGCAAGTGCAAAAACGGCAGCCCATATATTCCATGGATTTACCGATTATTAGAAATATTTGATCATAAAAGTTGTGCTTTCGATTGTTCGTACACAGGTTAACTTATAAACAATAATATCAAACAATTCCTGTGCCCATTTCCGGCTACTTAAGTGTGCCTTTACTCTCGCAATAAACGATTCACTTTTAGTTGAAGAGCCCTTCCTTATATCATGAAATAAATACAAACCGTGAAATGTGTGAAACCAGATTTTGAATGAAATAATTTAATGCAAAGAAAACATTTAAAACTTTTCCGTTCTCAGACTTATATGATTTGATTTTAGCAACCTTATGGTAAATTTAGCCATTCAAGTTGCAATGTATCCTTTTAAATTAGCGAAAGTTAACGACTGGGGTGATCGTTGTTTACTCGAGCTAAAAATAACAACCATACTGGAGCATGGTACCATATCTATTTATTGCGCTATATTATATCAACAAGTATAACCATCCGATTAATTATTTCACACTCTACTAATAGTCATAACGTTGTAGTATACATTTATCTGCGTAATCAGTAAACGTCTTAAACAATTTTGGCACCTATTTGACACAGATAATGTACTCTGTTAGATATAGTTATACAAGTAACTATTTAGCATTGAACAGACTGATATTAATAAGATAACGCTTAAATATTTCAAGCGTCACGAAGGTATTAAAACACATTGTTTTGTTTTGGGGTCCGACTACTGACTTAATATTATTCGATACAGGACTTCAATCTTCACACGGTCATTTCGTATTTATGTATAATCATTTTGTATTAATGGCCTGCTTTTCGCTTCAGGTCTGAAAAGGGTTAATGGTGATGCCAGATTTAATATAAAAAGCGTGTAATCTTGTAGTTTCACACCAAGTTAATGTTGTATACAGTGAAGATACTGTTAAAACAGAATGAGGACGTACTGCGTTTATTACGTTTAATATGTAAGTACACGAGCACTAGATTTTAACGATTCTTGGTCTGTCACCTCATTCTAATAAGTGCTCAGCGTGTACGTGCATCTTTATTCTACGTTTCTTTTGCATAGTTGATACCGAGAGTCCTTTGATAACCTTGCTTAAATGTGTGCGATAGATGAGAAGAATCAGCTGTCGAATCAGGACAACTACTTAAAGATGCACTCCTACTCCCAAATAACATTTACCAAAATTAAAAAAAAGTTGATTTAAAATACCAGAGGGGACGGATAAATGTCGAAAACAATGATTCTTATGAAGGATACAGAGTTTAATTTGAAAGAAAGATGCAAAAATCACGCTATTCGACCTTATGAAACGATAGTAGATCACAGTAATTCTTTCAGCATTCACCAATCATTTAATATTTTCACTCAAAATTCATGTTTGTTATACATGTGTATGTATTGATTATGAATAAGAGTGTCACTTTAATACGACCCACTAAATGACCATGCAGCACTCCGTGTCCACTCACCTCCGCCGTTCTTGTAGCAGATGTATGGGAAGCGCCACACATTACCCAGGTCCACCGCGAACCCCGTCACCGACAACAGGAAGTCGATCTTGTTACCCCAAGTTTCGCGTGTCCCATTGTCACCATTGTCCCCATTCTCATGGACACCCAACTCTAATTGTTCTGAACTAACAGTTGTGTTTTCGTATGGTGGTGGTTGTGAGTGGTGACCGTCCTGTGTGTTAGTTATACCATTGTGATCATTAATGTCCATTTCGCGCTTAAATGAATGTTCATCCTTCTCGTGGATGTTCAGTAAAGCGTCCGTCACAGTAGGGCATTCAAAGACATTTATATCAGTATCCGTATCCATGTCCATGAATCCTAACCTTTCATTAACACTATTAACCATTACAGTCAAACTTATTTTGTCAGTTGAATTTTTTTCTCCTGTAACGCAAGTTCCTCATGGCAGAAACATATTACGCTATCTGATATTTATGTTTCTGATTGCTGCTCTTATACCTCTTGGAAAATGTTTCTTTTTTTTCACCGTCGACGGATAAAAATGACGTTAATAGTTCATGAAACAATTCCACAGTGCTTATGTAATGCCGTGTCTGCTATAATCTCACCCACATTCAGTTTGTAAACAAAACGTTATCACACACGACCGTCATCCGTCATATATTTTAACCGATTTACAGCACCAGGTCACAAACTACCAAAGAATTTGATTCACACTCAAGTAAATGTGAGAGAGAAATAACACCATCATAAAAAATAAATCTTTTTTACAATTAAATAAGATAATTTGCCACAAGTTAATCACCATGAGTTTTTTTTTAAATCCATGTATCCAATTGAACAACTTTATCCAATTAAGAGGAGAACAAACTGTGTTCTGGCGCTATAAAACGGAAGAACTTCTCAGTAGAATGCATCACGGCTCGATGTTAGTAAACAGCTTAGCTCCGAACCAGCCTTATCTAGAAAACCAAGATTCCTCGCCAAAATCAGTTAGAGCTTTAATCCATGTCCACAACTTATCAGGCGTTATTGAAATATTTATCTACTGCAGTAATCCGGCACATTGTGCTTGGACAAGTGAGCTGAAAGTGCCGCCATACGCCAGTCATGTCTTTGTAATAGTCCGTAAATCTGTATTGTCATATGTTGGTATAGTTGATATGATAAAGATTGAGTTACTACTATAACATAATAGTTCGAAAACATCAATCGATATTCGCTTCAAGAAAATTCACATCAATTGCGTCATTCGGAACTCCTCGGCCATTTTTTTTCAAAAACAACCTCGGATGTATGCCGGTACATCTGTTGAAGTAGTCCGTATTTTTTTGAATAAAAGCATTAATTAAATGTAGTGTTTAAGAGTTGTATTCATTGCTCTCAGTTGAAATTGATTGCCAGTGAAGTGTATTATTGCAAACATAATTACGATTCCCAAGAGTTAAGTCATAAATTTTAACTACTAAATAAGATTACTACGCGATCTATTTGCAGCGGACTTAAACGTACCACTTTTTAAGTATGTAAACCGTCCATATACATCCGAGGTTGTTTTTGAAAAAATGGCCGAGGTGCTCCGAATGCAATTGCGTCGAATCAGATTTTCAGTATAAGTTGTAGTAGTACTAGTATTAAATCAACATCGTCATCGTTATCGCCGTCATCATCATCGCCGTCATCATCATCGCCGTCATCATCATCATCATCATCAACATCATCATCATCATCATCATCATCATCATCATCATCATCATCATCATCATCATCATCATCATCATCATCATCATCATCATCATCATCATCATCATCATCATCATCATCATCATCATCATCACCACCACCACCACCACCACCACCACCACCACCACCACCATCATCATCATCATCATCAGCATCACCAACACCAACAACACCACCACCATCATCATCATCATCATCATCATCATCATCATCATCATCATCATCATCATCATCATCACCACCACCACCACCACCACCACCACCACCACCACCACCATCATCATCATCATCATCATCATCATCATCATCTCAACCACCATCACCACCACCATCACCATCATCATCACCATCATCATGTACCCTTCTGTTTCCTTACATAGAACGTCAGAGGGGACTCAACCCTGCTTATCTCCTGTAGGATTCATCCTCTCTCCGTACATGATGTCATCCCTACGATAACTTCCAGATTAAACACAAATTACCTCTCAACTTACCCAAATGCCTTTCCGTGTCTGTTGACACCACTCTGAAGCTTGTTAACACCTGTTGAGGTAAGAACACCCTCGTCAATCTACGTCAAGTAATAATATCACAATATCATTTGAAACACTGCTTAATACTTTTCCGTAGGAAAACGGTTGATAAGCCTTAAACTGCAATGCCACATTTCTAGTGCTGTATTTTATTCAATTATGTAAGACAGTGATACGTATAGATTAAGATATTCTAGCAAATAGATAGTACAGGTTTTAATATAAAATCATTGGGCCGATTGTTCAGAAATTCCCGACAAGTTAGCGATTCGCCAAATTAAAAATTACTAATTTTTTAACATATCGCTTGCTAACTGTTAAAAATATGACTGGTCAGAACACCGTTATCGCTGTCGCTAACGTACAATCGTTCAACGATTTAGCGATATCGCTAATTCTTAAGCAACAAATGTACAAAAGAGTTGACCCATAATGCATTTGCTTTTTCCCACAATGCATTTAATCTGACCTGCACTGCAGAGTCCATGGCACAACCTCTATCGGTAGGTCCACGGAGCCTTTCTTCCAGCTGGTCAGTTATGAATTCTAACCACTCCTTACCAAACCTGCAACTGGCACGCAGTTCTTTGTCTATGAGGGGTTTATACATGAACTTTGGCCGGTAAACACGTTTTTTCCCTGATTTTATCGTTCAGAGCATCAATAATTGCGGCCATTTTGTTTGTCGTTGTTATCCGTCGTTAAATTTGATATTGGGGATTTTAGGTTATCGTTAGTTATTGCTAAAAACTCCTAAACAATAAAAAAAAACATATGACGAAAATGTTAACGATCTCTATAAGTATATTACCAAACTTAACAACGATTTCTATGCTAAGTATTAAGCGACTTTCTGAACAATCGGCCTATTGTTTGTCTTGTTTTTGCATAATGTTATGAGAACTATGTGATGGTAACATAAACATTTCAGCAAAGTTTTTTTCAGTCTGAATTAAATCATGTCCTAGTATAACTTTGACATAGGAGATCATCTTCTGGTGACCGTTCGGTCAGCTAATCAGAGTCCTCTTTACGCTAAGCCGTAAACCGCGATGAAGTATCCAATATTTCGATGGAATTACAAATATTTTTCACTAACCGGAATAGCTCAGTAGGTGGATAGGTGGACCTACAACACCAAACAACACTCTCGTGCAACATCATACCAACTAGAGTTACATAGCGTAAGTTCATGTTTCTACAGATTCGTTGTAAAATAAATAAAAATAAATCAAACATACACAAAACCAGCGGCCAATAGTGTTCAACTGTGTCTGTATATGTTATACGTGCACAACGCCAGCGGACAATAGTGTTCTACTGTGTCTGTCGATGTTATACGTGCACAACGCCAGCGGTCAATATTGTTCTACTGTGTCTGTCCATGTTATACGTACACAACGCCAGCGGTCACTAGTGTTCTACTGTGTCTGTCCATGTTATACGTACACAACGCCAGCGGTCAATAGTGTTCTACTGTATCAGTCCATGTTATACGTACACAACGCCAGCGGTCACTATTGTTCTACTGTGTCTGTTCATGTTATACGTACACAACGCCAGCGGTCAATAGTGTTTTACTGTGTCTGGCCATGCTATATGTACCCAACGCCAGCGGTCACTAGTGTTCTACTGTGTCTGTTCATGTTATACGTACATAACGCCAGCGGCCAATAGTGTTCTACTGTGTCTGTCCATGTTATACGTACACAACGCCAGCGGTCAATAGTGTCATACTGTGTCTGTCCATGTGATACGTACACAACACCAGCGGCCAATAGTGTCATACTGTGTCTGTCCTTGTTATACTTACAAAACGCCAGCGGTCAATAATGTTCTACTGTGTATGTCCATGTTATACATACATAACGCCAGCGGTCAATAGTGTCATACTGTGTCTGTCCATGTTATACGTTTACAACGCCAGCGGTCAATAGTGTTCTACTGTGTCTGTCCATGTTATACGTACATAACGCCAGCGGTCAATAGTGTTCTACTGTGTCTGTCCATGTTATACATACATAACGCCAGCGGTCAATAGTGTCATACTGTGTCTGTCCATGTTATACGTTTACAACGCCAGCGGTCAATAGCGTTCTACTTTGTCTGTCCATGTTATACGTGCACAACGCCAGCGGTCAATAGTGTCACACTGTGTCTGTCCATGTTATACGTGCACAACGCCAGCGGTCAATAGTGTCACACTGTGTCTGTCCATGTTATACGTTTACAACACCAGCGGTCAATAGTGTCATACTGTGTCTGTCCATGTTATACGTACAAAACGCCAGCGAGAAATAGTGTCATACTGTGTCTGTCCATGTTATACGTACACAACGCCAACGGTCAATAGTGTCATACTGTGTCTGTCCATGTTATACGTACACAACGCCAGCGGTCAATAGTGTCATACTGTGTCTGTCCATGTTATACGTTTACAACGCCAGCGGTCAATAGTGTCATACTGTGTCTGTCCATGTTATACGTACACAACGCCAGCGGTCAATAGTGTCATACTGTGTCTGTCCATGTTATACGTACACAACGCCAGCGGTCAATAGTGTCATACTGTGTCTGTCCATGTTATACGTTTACAACGCCAGCGGTCAATAGTGTCATACTGTGTCTGTCCATGTTATACGTTTAAAAAGCCAGCGGTCAATAGTGTTCTTCTGTATCTGTTAATGGAATACGTACACAACGACAGCGGCCAATAGTGTCATCTTCTGACTGTCCATGTTATACGTACACAACGCCAGTGGTCAATAGTGTTCTACTGCGCCTGACCATGTTATACGTGCACATCGCCAGCGGTCAATAGTGTTCTACTGTGTCTATTCATGTAATACGTACACAACGCCAGCGGTCAATAGTTTTCTACTGTGTCTGTTCATGTAATACATACACAACGCCTGCGATCAAAAGTGATCTACTGTGTCTGTTCATGTAATACGTACACAACGCCAGCGGCCAATAGGGTTCTACTGTGTCTGCTCATGTAATACGTACACAACGCCAGCGGTCAATAGTGTTCTAATGTGTCTGTTCATGTAATACGTACACAACGCCAGCGAGCATTATTGTTCTACTGTGTCTGTCCATGTTATACGTACACAACGCCAGCGGTAAATAGTGTCATACTGTGTCTGTCCATGTTATACGTACACAACGCCAGCGGTCAATAGTGTCATACTGTGTCTGTCCATATTATACGTACACAACGCCAGCGGTCAATAGTGTTCTACTGTGTCTGTCCATGTTATACGTACACAACGCCAGCGGTAAATAGTGTCATACTGTGTCTGTCCATATTATACGTACACAACGCCAGCGGTCAATAGTGTTCTAATGTGTCTGTTCATGTAATACGTACACAACGCCAGCGAGCATTATTGTTCTACTGTATCAGTCCATGTTATACGTACACAACGCCAGCGGTCACTATTGTTCTACTGTGTCTGTTCATGTCATACGTACCCAACGCCAGCGGTCAATAGTGGCATACTGTGTCTGTCCTTGTTATACGTACATAACGCCAGCGGTCAATAGTGTTCTACTGTGTATGTCCATGTTATACGTACACAACGCCAGCGGTCACAAGTGTTCTACTGTGTCTGTCTTTGTTATACGTACACAACGCCAGCGGTCACAAGTGTTCTACTGTGTCTGTCCTTGTTATACGTACACAACGCCAGCGGCCAATAGTGTTCTACTGTGTATGTCCTTGTTATACGTACACAACGCCAGCGGCCAATAGTGTTCTACTGTGTCTGTCCATGTTATACGTACACAACGCCAGCGGTCAAAAGTGTTCTACTGTGTCTGTCCATGTTATACGTACACAACGCTAGCGGTCAAAAGTGTTCAACTGTGTCTGTCCATGTTATACGTGCACAACGCCAGCGGTCAATAGTGTTATACTGTGTCTGTCCATGTTATACGTGCACAAAGCCAGCGGTCAATAGTGTCATACTGTGTCTGTCCATGTTATACGTACACAACGCCAGCGGTCAATAGTGTCATACTATGTCTGTCCATGTTATACGTACACAACGCCAGCGGTCAATAGTGTTATACTGTGTCTGTCCATGTTATACGTACACAACGCCAGCGGTCAATAGTGACATATTGTGTCTGTCCATGTTATACGTACACAACGCCAGCGGTCAATAGTGTTATACTGTGTCTGTCCATGTTATACGTACACAACGCCAGCGGTCAATAGTGTCATACTGTGTATGTCCATGTTATACGTACACAACGCCAGCGGTCAATAGTGTTCTACTGTGTCTTTCCATGTTATACGTACACAACGCCAGCGGTCAAAAGTGTTATACTGTGTCTGTCCTTGTTAAACGTACACAACGCCAGCGGTCAATAGTGTTCTACTGTGTCTGCCCATGTTATACGTGCACAACGCCAGCGGTCAATAGTGTTCTACTGTGTCTGTCCATGTTATACGTACACAACGCCAGCGGTCAATAGTGTCATACTGTGTCTGTCCATGTTATACGTACACAACGCCAGCGGTTAATAGTATCATACTGTGTCTGTCCTTGTTATACGTACATAACGACAGCGAGCAATAGTGTCATACTGTGTCTTTCCATGTTATACGTACACAACGACAGCGAGCAATAGTATTCTACTGTGTCTTTCCATGTTATACGTACACAACGCCAGCGGTCAATAGTGTTCTACTGTGTCTGTCCATGCTTTACGTACACAACGCCAGCGAACAAAAGTGTTCTACTGTATATGTCCATGTAATACGTACACAACGCCAGCGGTCAATAGTGTTCTACTGTGTCTGTCAATGTGATACGTAAACAACGACAGCAGTCAATAGTGTCATACTGTGTCTGTCGATGTGGTACGTACACAACGCCAGCGGTCAATAGTGTTCTAATGTGTCTGCCCATGTGATACGTAAACAACGACAGCAGTCAATAGTGTCATACTGTGTCTGTCCATGTTATACGTACACAACGCCAGCGGTCAATAGTGTCACACTGTGTCTGTCCATGTGATACGTACACAACGACAGCGGTCAATAGTGTCACACTGTGTCTGTCCATGTTATATTTACATAACGCCAGCGGTCAATAGTGTCACACTGTGTCTGTCCATGTTATACGTACACAACGCCAGCGGTCAATAGTGTTATACTGTGTCTGTCCTTGTTATACGTACATAACGCCAGCAGTCAATAGTGTTCTACTGTGTCTGTCCATGTTATACGTTTACAACGCCAGCGGTCAATAGTGTTCTACTGTGTCTGTCCTTGTTATACGTAAACAACGCCAGCGGTCAATAGTGTTCTACTGTGTCTGCCCATGTTATACGTACACAACGCAAGCGAGCAATAGTGTTCTACTGTGTCTGCCCATGTGATACGTAAACAACGCAAGCGAGCAATACTGTTCTACTGTCTCTTTCCATGTTATACGTACACAACGCCAGCGGTCAAAAGTGTTATATTGTGTCTTCTCCTTGTTATACGTACACAAAGCCAGCGGTCAATAGTGTTCTACTGTGTCTGTCCATGTTATACGTGCACAACGCCAGCGGTCAATAGTGTTCTACTGTGTCTGTCCATGTTATACGTACACAACGCCAGCGGTCAATAGTGTTCTAATGTGTCTGCCCATGTTATACGTACACAACGCCAGCGGTCAATAGTGTTATACTGTGTCTGTCCTTGTTATACGTACATAACGCCAGCGGTCAAAATTGTTCTACTGTATCAGTCCATGTTATACGTACACAACGCCAGCGGTCACTATTGTTCTAGTGTGTCTGTTCATGTTATACGTACCCAACGCCAGCGGTCAATAGTGGCATACTGTGTCTGTCCTTGTTATACGTACATAACGCCAGCGGTCAATAGTGTTCTACTGTGTCTGTCCATGCTTTGCCTACACAACGCTAGCGAACAAAAGTGTTCTACTGTATCTGTCCATGTAATACGTACACAACGCCAGCGGTCAATAGTGTTCTACTGTGTCTGTCAATGTGATACGTACACAACGCCAGCGGTCAATACTGTTCTACTGTGTCTTTCCATGTTATACGTACACAACGCCAGCGGTCAAAAGTGTTATACCGTGTCTTCTCCTTGTTATACGTACACAACGCCAGCGGTCAATACTGTTCTACTGTGTCTGTCCATGCTTTACCTACACAACGCCAGCGAACAAAAGTGTTCTACTGTATCTGTCCATGTAATACGTACACAACGCCAGCGGTCAATAGTGTTCTAATGTGTCTGCCCATGTTATACGTACACAACGCCAGCGGTCAATAGTGTCACACTGTGTCTGTCCATGTGATAGGTGCACGACGCCAGCGGTCAATAGTGTCCTACTGTGTCTGTCCATGTTATACGTACACAACGCCAGCGGTCAATAGTGTCACACTGTGTCTGTCCATGTGATAGGTGCACGACGCCACCGGTCAATAGTGTCCTACTGTGTCTGTCCATGTTATACGTACACAACGCCAGCGGTCAATAGTGTCCTACTGTGTATGTCCATGTTATACGTACACAACGACAGCAGTCAATAGTGGCATACTGTGTCTGTCCTTGTTATACGTACATAACGCCAGCGGTCAATAGTGTCATACTGTGTCTGTCCTTGTTATACGTACACAACGCCAGCGGTCAATAGTGTTCTACTGTGTATGTCCATGTTATACGTACACAACGACAGCGAGCAATAGTGGCATACTGTGTCTGTCCTTGTTATACGTACACAACACCAGCGGTCAATAGTGTCATACTGTGTCTGTCCTTGTTATACGTACACAACGCCAGCGGTCAAAAGTGTCCTACGGTGTCTGTCCATGTTATACGTACACAACTCAAGCGGTCAATAGTGTCATACTGTGTCTGTCCATGTGATACGTAAACAACGCAAGCGAGCAATAGTGTTCTACTGTGTCTGTCCATGTTATACGTACACAACGCCAGCGGCCAATACTGTCACACTGTCTCTGTCCATGTGATAGGTGCACAACGCCAGCGGTCAATAGTGTCATACTGTGTCTGTCCATGCTATACTTACATAACGCCAGCGGTCAATAGTGTTCTACTGTGTCTGTCCATGTTAAACGTACACAACGCCAGCGGTCAGTAGTGTCATACTGTGTCTGTCCATGTTATACGTTTACAACGCCAGCGGTCAATAGTGTTAAACTGTGTCTGTCCTTGTTATACGTACACAACGCCAGCGTTCAATAGTGTCATAATGTGTCTGTCCCTGTTATACGTACATAATCCCAGCGGTCAATAGTGTTCTACTGTGTCTGTCCATGTTATACGTACATAAAGCCAGCGGCCAATAGTGTTCTACTGTGTCTGTCCATGTGATACGTACACAACGCCAGCGGTCAATAGTGTTCTACTGTGTCTGTCCATGTTATACGAACACAACGCCAGCGGTCAATATGGTCATACTGTGTATGTCCATGTTATACGTACACAACGCCAGCGGTCAATAGTGTCCTACTGTGTCTGTCCATGTTATACGTACACAACGCCAGTGGTCAATAGTGTCATGCTGTGTCTGTCCTTGTTATACGTACATAACCCCAGCGGTCAATAGTGTTCTACTGTGTCTGTCCATGTTATACATACATAAAGCCAGCGGCCAATAGTGTTCTACTGTGTCTGTCCATGTTATACTTACATAACGCCAGCGGTCAATAGTGTTCTACTGTGTCTGTCCATGTTATACGTACATAACGCCAGCGGTCAATAGTGTTTTACTGTGTCTGTCCATGTTATACATACATAAAGCCAGCGGCCAATAGTGTTCTACTGTGTCTGTCCATGTTATACTTACATAACGCCAGCGGTCAATAGTGTTCTACTGTGTCTGTCCATGTTATACGTACATAACGCCAGCGGTCAAAATTGTTCTACTGTGTCTGTCCATGTTATACGTACATAACGCCAGCGGTCAAAATTGTTCTACTGTGTCTGTCCATGTGATACCTACATAACGCCAGCGGTCAATAGTGTTCTACTGTGTCTGGCCATGTTATACGTACATAACGCCAGCGGCCAATAGTGTTCTACTGTGTCTGTCCATGTGATACGTACATAACGTCAGCGATAAATAGTGCCATGCTGTGTCTGTCCTTGTTATACGTACACAACGCCAGCGGTCAAAAGTGTTCTACTGTGTCTGTCCATGTTATACGTACACAACGCCAGCGGCCAATAGTGTTCTACTGTGTCTGTCCATGTGATACGTACATAACGTCAGGGATAAATAGTGTCATGCTGTGTCTGTCCTTGTTATACGTACACAACGCCAGCGGTCAAAAGTGTTCTACTGTGTCTGTCCATGTTATACGTACACAACGCCAGCGGTCCATAGTGTCATAATGTGTCTGTCCATGTTATACTTACACAACGCCAGCGGTCAATAGCGTTCTACTGTGTCTGTCCTTGTTATACGTACAGTACGCCAGCGGTCAATAGTTTTCTACTGTGTCTGTCCATGTTATACGTACACAACGCCAGCGAGCAATAGTGTTCTACTGTGTCAGTCCATGTTATACGTACACAACGCCAGCGAGCAAAAGTGTTCTACTGTGTCTGTCCATGTTATACGTACACAACGCCAGCGAGCAATAGTGTCATGCTGTGTATGTCCATGTTATACGTACATAAAGCCAGCGGCCAATAGTGTCATACTGTGTATGTCCATGTTATACGTACACAACGCCAGCGGTCCATAGTGTCATAATGTGTCTGTCCATGTTATACTTACACAACGCCAGCGGTCAATAGCGTTCTACTGTGTCTGTCCTTGTTATACGTACAGTACGCCAGCGGTCAATAGTTTTCTACTGTGTCTGTCCATGTTATACGTACACAACGCCAGCGAGCAATAGTGTTCTACTGTGTCAGTCCATGTTATACGTACACAACGCCAGCGAGCAAAAGTGTTCTACTGTGTCTGTCCATGTTATACGTACACAACGCCAGCGAGCAATAGTGTCATGCTGTGTATGTCCATGTTATACGTACATAAAGCCAGCGGCCAATAGTGTCATACTGTGTATGTCCATGCTATACGTACACAACGCCAGCGGTCAATAGTGTCCTACTGTGTCTGTCCATGTTATACGTACACAACGACAGCGAGCAATAGTGTTTTACTGTGTCTGTCCTTGTTATACGTACACAAAGCCAGCGGTCAATAGTGTCATACTGTGTCTGTCCATGTTATACGTACCCAACGCCAGCGGTCAAAAGTGTCATACTGTGTCTGTCCATGTTATACGTACACAACGCCAGCGGTTAATAGTGTCATACTGTGTATGTCCATGTTATACGTTTACAACACCAGCGGTCAATAGTGTCATACTGTGTATGTCCATGTTATACGTTTACAACGCCAGCGGTCAATAGTGTCATACTGTGTATGTCCATGTTATACGTTCACAACGCCAGCGGTCAATAGTGTCATACTGTGTATGTCCATGTGATACGTACACAACGCCAGCGGTCAATAGTGTCATACTGTGTATGTCCATGTGATACGTACACAACGCCAGCGGTCAATAGTGTCATACTGTGTCTGTCCATGTTATACGTACACAACGCCAGCGGTCAATAGTGTCATACTGTGTATGTCCATGTTATACGTTTACAACGCCAGCGGTCAATAGTGTCATACTGTGTATGTCCATGTGATACGTACACAACGCCAGCGGTCAATAGTGGCATACTGTGTCTGTCCATGTTATACGTACACAACGCCAGCGGTCAATAGTGTCATACTGTGTATGTTTATGTTATACGTTTACAACGGCAGCGGTCAATAGTGTTATACTGTGTCTGTCCATGTTATACGTACACGACGCCAGCGGTCAATAGTGTCCTACTGTGTCTGTCCATGTTATACGTACACGACGCCAGCGGTCGATAGTGTCCTACTGTGTCTGTCCATGTTATACGTACACAACGATAGCGAGCAATAGTGTCATACTGTGTCTGTCCATGTTTTACCTACACAACGCCAGCGGTCAATAGTGTTTTACTGTGTCTGTCCATGTTATACGTACATAACGCCAGCGGTCAATAGTGTTCTACTGTGTCTGTCCATGTTATACGTACACAACGCCAGCGGTCAATATGGTCATACTGTGTATGTCCATGTTATATGTACACAACGCCAGCGGTCAATAGTGTTCTACTGTGTCTGTTCATGTTATACGTACATAACGCCAGCGGTCAATAGTGTTCTACTGTGTATGTCCATGTTATACGTACACAACGCCAGCGGTCAATAGTGTCATACTGTGTCTGTCCATGTTATACATACACAACGCCAGTGGTCAATAGTGTTCTACTGTGTCTGTCCATGTTATACATACACAACGCCAGCGGTCAATAGTGTCATACTGTGTCTGTCCATATTATACGTACATAACGCCAGCGGTCAAAAGTGTCCTACTGTGTCTGTCCATGTTATACGTACACAACGCCAGCGGTCAAAAGTGTCCTACTGTGTCTGTCCATGTTATACGTACATAAAGCCAGCGGCCAATAGTGTTCTACTGTGTCTGTCCATGTCATACTTACATAACGCCAGCGGTCAAAAGTGTTCTTCCTTGTCTGTCCATGTTATACGTACATAACGCCAGCGGTCAAAATTGTTCTACTGTGTCTGTCCATGCGATACGTACACAACGCCAGCGGTCAATAGTGTTCTACTGTGTCTGGCCATGTTATACGTACATAACGCCAGCGGCCAATAGTGTTCTACTATACGTACATAACGTCAGCGATAAATAGTGTCATGCTGTGTCTGTCCTTGTTATACGTACACAACGCCAGCGGTCAAAAGTGTTCTACTGTGTCTGTCCATGTTATACGTACACAACGCCAGCGGTCAATAGTGTCATAATGTGTCTGTCCATGTTATACGTACACAACGCCAGCGGTCAATAGTGTTCTACTGTGTCTGTCCTTGTTATACGTAAACTACGCCAGCGGTCAATAGTGTTCTACTGTGTCTGTCCATGTTATACGTACACAACGCCAGCGGTCAAAAGTGTTCTACTGTGTCGGTCCATGTTATACGTACACATCGCCAGCGGTCAATAGTTTTCTACTGTGTCTGTCCATGTATAACGTGCATAAAGCCATTGGTCAATAGTGTCCTACTATGTATACCCATGGTATACGTACACAAAGCAAGCAGTCTATATCGTTTTACTGTGTCTGTCTATTTGATTAACATGGAATATGGACTTGTTCTGAGTTTCTACGTACGTTACATCTTACTTTGGTATTTTGAAAATAGAATATTGTCTGCATTAGCTTATTTAAGAACTTAATTCAGGATGTTTTATTACTCTCATTGTTTTAGAAATCGAACTTTTCGTATATGTTGGGTGGGATATCAAAGATTTTCAGTTATTGGAACTATTTGAAAAAAAAAATAAAGTAATTATTTTTATTTTGCGTCAGTCATTAACGCAAGTTGTCAAAACATAGATAATTGCTTATTTTAGCTCTTACATGAATTCTTGGTTCGAATCGGCAAGGAGCTCCAAGTTATTTTCCGAAAATGTGCTTAGTAGTTGTATGCCGCTGTCACATTCAGTTTCTTTACAAAATGCTCCTTTTTTCAACGTTAAAAATGCACCCTGGCAACATTTCAATATTCACTTTTGACAAGAAATGTCGTTGATTTTTATCAGTAACGGGCTCATATTTTAACGGTAAGCAAAATTTAAAAATACATGTAACATCAGAAATCGACTCTCCGTTGAAGAAAATCTTCTAGGTATCTCTTGAAATAACAAGCAATTTGCGCAATCCTACTGGCTAGCTTATTTACATGTAATTCCTAACTAGAGTTTGAACCTATAACTTCATTGATCGGGTTTTCATTTCGGATTTTAGAGGCATAAAATTCTACGCACTATGCATCCCATTTTCAGAGACATCACTGGTTCTTTTTTTACGTACAGTAATAATCTTACCCCGGTTTTAGACCAATCATACGCCTGTTATTCAGCGATGACAGGAACCAGCGAGTTCTGAATTCTAACGCGTTATCAATCATCCACGGACCAGAAAATATTTAATCACTGAAATATTCATGAAATGTTTCTTTCTGATTGTAGATATTGGACTGAATTCAAAGTATAGCAACTATAAATTATGCGCATTACTCAGATATAAACAAAATATAAATCTAATGTAGCAATCTCAATGTAAAATGTAGAGATTGCAGCCTGGACCACATCAGGACACATGATATTTGGTTATACCGTATCTTCATCCTAAGTTACACCTCTCTTTAATTTTATCCGAGAACATTGAACTACCGGGTATACTAACACATAAAATAATCATGTTTACTTTGAAAGACACTAACTCATGTGCGTACGAGCAAAGTACCATTTTAGTCCATTTTAGTTAATCTTACAAATGTGAAAAAGAATTTAATACACATCAAGAATGTTTCTGGTGGTGGGAATATGTTGATTGTTCAATTTAACAAAACGTTATGTTTAAAAGTTTTTTTTAATCTTTTGGACTCCATCAAAAACAACTGCATTACTATTATATTTAAAGAATCTTTACAGATTAGAATGCACGTTGGTTAAATAGCATAGACCTACTTTTCTGACTAGTATCAGCAAGGTTATGGCTCTTGACTTAGCAAATACATAGTTTTTTCAGCTGGTTGTGGCATACGTTACATTAAGTGCATTACGTAAAATCAAAAATACAAATAACTTGCATGCGTCTATTGGATTGTCCGTGAATTTAGCAGTCTCGCCACCTCGGAACATATAGGCCTGAAGTCTGGCAGCGTGACAGTCTGGCAATGTGAAGTCAGCAGCCGAACAGCTTGGCAGCCTTATAGCGTGGTTGCCTGGCAGCATAAGTTAGCTGTCTGACAGCGTGATAGCCTGGCGTGAATTTAGCAACCTAACATCGTGGCAGCCTGACATCGAATAGTCGGTAATCAAAACGGGAGGCATCTAATAATAAGAACTAAAATTTCGCTTATCTGATTTAGTTGTATAATTAGGCAATATATTACTTCATATATGAAATGAGTTATGACCGTAGGATTGACTAAGTGTGATATTGGTTCCCTTTTCAACGATGGTCAACTCATAAGCGAGGAAGGATCAATAACGTTGGGGTCAGTTGTCAACGCTGTAAATTGATCGTATTAACCGTTGAAAAAGGTACCTTGGGTTATTCTTTAACAGGGTCAATAATTCATATTACAACGGGGCTTGGGCTGGTCCACGTGAGGGCTATTTCACAAAATTCAATATATAGCGGAAAGTGTCCACTTTTCAACAAAGGTCATCAACGTTTTAATGTATATGTGTGTTGTCTATGAGTTTTGTAAATACAAATTAAATAAGAGGATATCATCTTTGTCCACAAACTTCTGTTGTTGGGTTAGAGGTAACATATCCAAGTTTATATTACTTTTTTTCATTTACATAACGGGAAAACTGGCTAGAGCAGAGAAACCCCGTTTTAGCTAATAGTACATTCATTAAGATTGCAACACTTGTTACATCTAACAAGTCAAGGATAGCTCTCCATTTGCAGCTCTTGAATATCCCATTATGCAATGAGACGGAAACAGAATGTTCCACGTCAAGAATCTGTTCACGTTTTCCAAGTCTGATTAAATACAATCATACAAATCGCGGAGTCCTGTAAGCGAATATGTTACAAAGCCTGCAGCGATTTCCCAAGGGTCTGATCAGAGACGTCTGAAGTCTTTAAGAGAAACCATAAAACTATAGACGCCTTATCACACATTCTGTAAGACAATTCTGTAAAATATTCTATCAGATTCCGTGATCGCTCAATTGTTGTAATTGTTAATATTTTGAAAGCTTATGATATATAAGTATACGTCATTTTTATAGCTAGGTTACCAAGGGCTTTATGCGCATTTTACAGCCGTATGTCGTAAAACTAACGTATACTAAATTGAAATCAATTGACATTATAAATGTTACACTAATAGGAATCTATAACGTTACGAATTCTAGCCCAACTCACAAACGAATGATAATGGTCGAAATCATTTTTAATCAATGGGTTGGCAGTATTTTTCAAAATATTCCATATTTAATGTTAATTTCTGAGCCGTTCACGTTAATTGTGAAATCTGATTATTGTATGTCGTAAGCCTCTTACTTTTATAACAGCGTTTATATAAGAAGTACGCGGGTTTTTCTGCTGAATGGATTACACGATATTTTAAAAGTGCAAACTGTGTTTTGTTTAAAAACAGGCTTGTAATGCTATGATTTATTCAACAACAAAAATAAGAGCATGTAGATGACAACGCTCGTTCGTTCGTCAAGGAGCACAGGTCCACATCCATGATGCTCACATAACCTATAATTAATTAAACGTTGCAGATGGTATTGTTAATAACCTTCAGATTCGTATTGGTTATATTTTATCGGAGTAGCCATTAATTGTTTTTAATTTATGATCAACGACAACAACGTTACCGTGACGTCATGTCTGTTAACTTACGTTACAAAGCTGGAATCCTGAACGGTTAAGCGAGGCAAGACCGATATGCGATTTGATTGGCTGGAAATGTTAGTTATTATCTCAATCGGTTACAGCTCACTCCGGTTTAATATGTGACACATGAACTACTTACTGGGTATTTGTTGGTCAATATCAATCGGTAATGTGTTCATAATATCATGTAGGTCGATTCTGACGATAGATCAGTTGTTTAATTGTGTACAGCGAAAAACTAAACGTAATTATCTAAGACATTGCTTTATCACTTATCATATTTCACAACATAATTATGTTCTAACTAGTACTTGGTAAGAGGATCATTGAGTGTAAAGTCACGGTCCAATATAATTAAGTATGATGTCACGTCCCAATATAAAAGTCGACTCAGCCTAATAACCGAAATAAAACGAAATTAATAAATACTTGGCTGTTATGGGCGTGTTTGAAGCAAATAACTATAAGATAATGTTACTAGTAATAGTTGCAATATCCCGTAAATAATGAGCATGAGCAGTGAGGTGTTGATGAATGCTGATCAATGAAGTCGTTCACACTGATAACTGTGTTATAGCATTTTTATGCAAGTCTGCACAGTGGCATGGGCTACCGCCCTTTGGAACCCTACATAATATTACCCTATGGGAGCATGAAGGCGGATGCTGGTTTACTTTGTATAGTAATAGTTAGAATAGATTATGTAAAATCTAATTAACAATGAAATAATTAATAAGGAATGAGCAAGCGAATCGAGCGAGCTCTTCTTAGTCTTAAGATTGCAAATACTGTTCTAACTGATTATAACCTATGTTCAACAGTCGGGAAACAAAATGTTGACGACAAAGCTGCTATTCTTAACGATTAAGCTCGGTACTTATTGAAGGCGATATGCGTTTTCATTGGCTGGGGATGTACCGTATATTCTCATTTGCCCTGAGTTTCGCTCTGGACTTGTCTCAGACTTATTTAGAGAATGTAAAAAGTTTTCACTATGTAATGCCCAGTCTCTGTGACTTGGTGGTAGAATTACTTGGTACAGGGATGGAAGTTGTGTGTCCTGTTGCAGGCAACCGGTAACTCATGTTTAACTACAGGCTAAATCATGGTGAATAGGTGTACAACCATCATGGTACTTCTTCCTTATAAGAACATTACTCAGATAAAATAAAAATAAGATCAGCCTTTTTGACTTCCGAAGTACAAAAATTACAAAAACAGACTACATGTATATCAACTATTGCTATTTATTATGTGTTAAATTATACAACAGTACAATCACGCATAACGTGTTGTGAGTATAAATTGAGATCAATCTTGACAATGGCTTCTGTTCTAATTCGCGTACAAAACCTTGCAGCCATCCTGACAATATATTGGTGGACAGGCGCCAGCCGCGCACTGCGTATTACACCACTGATCCGCCAGGATGTACCGAGACCGCCATAGCGGAGTCGCCTTGCACACGGCCGTCACAGTGCCAACGAAGCCTCTCCCGCCATCAATTGCTTGGAAATTAGCAGATAGTTGTGGTTGAGCTGCAGCACCGCCGATAAGAAGGGAACCGAGGGAGGAACCGGCCGACGATGAGCCCTCGCTGCCGATATTTGGTGTTTGCAGACCTGATCCAATGGTTCCACCGTTTAAAGGGATAATTGGTCCAATTTGTACTTTGCCCATGGGCGCCTGGCTATTGCTGGCGTAGCCTTCGACATTGGCAGCTCTAATGGCGACGTCGGCACAGCCTAAAAACTGTTCCTGGGGACCGCAGCCCTTACAACACTTGTTGTTTGCATCACAATCCCAATTACTTGCTGAAAGTATAAAAAAATATTATTCTTAAATACAACTGTATTTTTACTATTCTTTAAGAACAAAGACTCAATTGAAGAAGATAGTGCCTATTTTTATGAATAGTTATTTATGTATTTTTTTTTGTAAATATAAGTATTGAGTTTACATGGCATTATCATACAGTTATGGACTGTAGTTATCAAATGCGATGTGTGGATAATATCAAGATCATATTTAAATACAAACATGTTCATAAGTGTTGTATTATATGTTTAAGATGTAATACAATGTGGTATAAATAATTCATAAGTAAAAAATATCTTAAAAGTCGGTTTTCCAGTCATTCTATGTTCAGACTTTTTGCAAATCAGCCTACCTAAAGTTGTGGATTTGCATATAAATCAAAAACCAAATACGATGGTTTGTTTTCTGAAATCAACAATATCTACCATGCAGCTCTGTGTAATTGAAACCGTTAACTATGATATATAAATGTAATTTTAAACGCCGATCGTGCTCTATACTAACGAGAAACTATTTATTTGTAGGTCATATAATAAACAATAAAAAGAAATGCAATATGAAAGTAAATTGTATAATGTATATGATATCACGTATATATCACACACTCACAATCGTAACTTTGTGAACGTACCCGTATTCCATTTCCACTGCAGAACACACTGGGAGCAGGTGAGTCCACGTGGCAGCACGAGACTGAGCGAGAACATCCGGGTACCATCCGGCACCAGCCACCGCGTGTCTCCAGATGGCTGTTGCAGGAGGTGCTCGTCCAAACAACTCTCTGCAAAATGAACACGTTCGATTAAAAAAAACAGCAACTTTGAATGATTATTTTAAGACAAATAGCACACAGATAGGTTGTTCCTCTATTCATTATATACATAGAGTTCACTGTAAGATCGTAATTGCTGCACACTTCATGTGCCCAAATGGAATTTCTTTGTTGATAAACCGATTACAATTGTCAATTTACAAGTGGACGAACTTTCGACAAAACTATCAAGACATCCCAACTTCTTGTTACAACATGAGATTTGTCTTTAAGGGTCACAGAGGATAAAAGGGTCATCTTTATTAAAAGACAGAGACAGATGCATTCATTTCCGTTGTCTCAAACACACACTTCAAACTACTGATATTAAGTATTTAATTAAGTGTGACACAAACAAATACAGATTTGAATGTTTACGTCTATTCATAAAATTACGAGTCAGTACCTGTGACGGGTCTGGTTGGGTCGTTATTTGGGCAGATACGGAACTCGAAGTATCCTCCGTGGTTCGTGGTCACCTCCACGGTGACTGAGAATGTCTGGCCTTCCGTGTACCGGCGCGCGATGGTTCCAGTGGCGTACTTGCCGCCCGCCTCGTTCTCCCGCCGCCCTTTATAGGGGTCTCCGCACACACCGCACCGTCCACCGTTTTGATGCCACTGCACCTATAGTAGAAATTTGATTATACTTTCTGTGGCCTATTGTTTAAGAACGGCCAAAAGCTAAATATTGAGATTATTTACTGTCAGCGTTATCGTATATCAGTTGATTCCATGTTCAGAACAATTACAACACAATATGTCTTTGGAACTTCTGTTGACAGTGTTTGGTTATTATCGACCTGTATTTGAGATTTTAGTATGGCTTGTCTGTAGGTTAAACTAGACTGTTACTCAAACATACATCAAATCCTCCACAGAAAAGCTGGTTGTCATCGTAGTTGATCGGTGTCTTGTAGCCGAACCTCCACAGACTGGAGCGGGACGGCGGCTCCAGTAGCCGCCCGTGACCGGAGACCACTGTCACCATGGTGACAAACAGAACGCTTCCGACCAACGGTATGGAGCTTGTAATCTCCATGGTGCAATAATTTGGTAATCTAAAATGTGAGATAATACTATTACATTATGGTTCGATTAATCATATGGAATATTTCTTTTCTAACTTGAAACCCAATATTACATGTTGCGAATGATTGATTATAAATCATGGAGTTAACGATACAATGGCTTACCTCTTTAAATAAATGAGTATTTAGTACACAGCGTCGAATCTTGTCTTGGAAAAAAAAAACAAAAAAAAACGCGCAAATCTTTCCCCCGATCTGTTTAGTTCATATACAAATGGTTTTAAATATTGTTATCGATAAATCCTCAACTTACAAGAACGATTGAAGCGCTTAGCTTCTCTTACTCTAATTTCAATCATAACCATACGTTTTTGCTATATAAAACAACAGAGCAAATAACTTGTCAAAATTTTATTTTGTTTTATTTACATTTAAAGTTTGGATTTAATGGCGAGGCTCCATGTTATTTACACAAGCACGAATTCACAAGCATGAACAGCGAACGAAGCAATCTGGTCACCTGCCAACTTGGCGTATTACTGGCGACCGCCCCAAAGGGCAAAGCAGCAGTTTTGAATAGCCCCCACTGGGCTTTACGAGTTTGATTATGAAATAAACTTAAGTATTTGAACGTGAATTCCGTCAAGGTGTACTATGGCCGGAACTCACAAATTAGCATTTTAACTTTAAGTATACTGTCTGTATTTATATAATTCCAATAGCTTAATAAATATCATAATTTAAGTGCTGCCGAACGCTAATCACAACTCATAAAGCATTATATACATGACAAACACAAAATATCACGATTTTAATAGGAGCCACGCCGCTGGTAAATTCACGAGTTGTCCATCCGATGAGAGTTTTGGTCCCACGCGTGAAGAATATGCACCTGTGTTTGCGTAGTGGTCAGCGACTTTTCAAATTCGTCGTGGTGGCTTTATACGACCATGGATGTTGTAGCTCTGCTGAAAACAGATATGCCAAACGGGCGCAGACAAATGCACACATGCCGCTATTTATGAACATAACTTTAAACTAATCAAGAGCTAAGAAGCAAAAGGCACGGCAATTGGGTGGGTGGGAGGGATTTTTTCTTAAATAGCAAACCTAGCTCTTAAAAAACTGACCTTTCGGTTCGACTGCCTGAACGAAAGTGAATCGGTGGGGTTGCGCGCTCGATTTAGCGCATGCGCTGAATCTCTTTTTAAGTTTTAACCAATGAAATGCTTTAACGAAATGGCGGGCGCGGGAATCTTTTGATTACGTAATACTGTAAGGCGCCCTCAAGCGGATCTGTTGAATGATTAGATGTGTATTGCTAATGTAAACATAAAGGTGATGAAAACGGGTTGATTATTCTCGATAACAACAGCTATTTTATAGTTAATAGCTGGTATTATCGATAAATCCTCAACTTACAAGAACGATTGAAGCGCTTAGCTTCTCTTACTCTAATTTCAATCATAACCATACGTTTTTGCTATATAAAACAACAGAGCAAATAACTTGTCAAAATTTTATTTTGTTTTATTTACATTTAAAGTTTGGATTTAATGGCGAGGCTCCATGTTATTTACACAAGCACGAATTCACAAGCATGAACAGCGAACGAAGCAATCTGGTCACCTGCCAACTTGGCGTATTACTGGCGACCGCCCCAAAGGGCAAAGCAGCAGTTTTGAATAGCCCCCACTGGGCTTTACGAGTTTGATTATGAAATAAACTTAAGTATTTGAACGTGAATTCCGTCAAGGTGTACTATGGCCGGAACTCACAAATTAGCATTTTAACTTTAAGTATACTGTCTGTATTTATATAATTCCAATAGCTTAATAAATATCATAATTTAAGTGCTGCCGAACGCCAATGTGAGATTCTAGGTACTAGAAGCGAACTCGCCAAAATATAAGCATAAAGAAATAACACGCATCACAACCCGAAACAGCAACTGGGTTTATTATCTTATAAAACAATTCATACTTTAAGGAAATTTTGGCTCGGCAGCAAAAAAGCAACAAGAAAAGGAGCCTCGCATTACTCAGCAACAACTTGAATGAACGGTAAAGCATACCGTAAACGTGTATTAGCGTATCATAAAGCGTCGCTGGACAAAACTGATGATATTTATTTCAATGATTTACCAAACTGCACACGCAGGACTTAAAGTCGCGAATCAAAAGCGCATTGCCATGCTCGTTCAAGTGGACACCGTCGGACTTCAATTGTTCAGGCGTTATACTATGAGAAATGAAGGAACCCCCAATACCTAATATGGTTTTTTTTACAAAGCCATTTAATCGGCGCCTTACATTTCCCATTGCACGCTTATTACTCGAATAGCGCCATGTTGTTCGAGGCGTTATCTGCGATACTGCGAGAGTAGTTGATGGGAATAAATCTTTAAGCGCTCTTATTACTTTAGCAAAAATTGCCATTAACACTTTAGTAGGATATTGGCCAATGTCATTTCCCCCAATGTGAATAATCATGACATGAGGTAGTCCATCTTCATTAATATGTTTCAAAAACGTGACTTTCCTTACAAGCGCTTTAAGGCTTAGACCTCCATAGCCCTGCCACCAAAAGGCACTATTGGGAATTCCCAGGTTCGCGTCGTGCGATCGGGCGTAGCAAAAGGCATGCCTAATAATTGAAGAACCGACGACCCACACGCGCGTCGTTCTATCTAAATAAGCAAAAAAATAAAATAAAATAATATGTAATATGATGTGATGAACCAAACCTAAAGTAAATTTGGAACCAAATGTATAGTTTCATGCCGAACGTAACGTTTGTAGGCGTCTGACGTCCACCTACCGGCCTCTTTTATCTGTTCCGTGGTGCAACCCACCATAGCGGCGGTTGTGGCTGCCCCAATGCGAAATGAATGTGTGTTGTACTTTGCAAATTCGAGGTTCCTAACAGATAAACATTTTTTTAATACAGAAGAAAACTGTGTGCGTGTAAGAGGAGTACCATCCATATGACACAGCAACGGACCGTTAATCTTTGGCCTGCGTGCCAGAAAAATATTTAAACTGTGTACAGGGCAAACACTTTTACCGGTTTTATTGATCTGAATAATATAACCCTTTGACTCTTTATCCGTCTTTGAATTGCGAAGTGTAAGCAATAAATTGCCGTCGCTCGTATATCTTACATCACTAAATGCTAACGTGTGATTTACAACAGACTGTCGTGTTACGGCTAATTCTCCTACGCGGAAGAACCCAAAGAAAGCCAAAGTGTATGCCGCTGTAAATAGGGCACTTTCGTACATATTTATACACATGGATGGGAGTGTTTCAACAATAAGGCATAATAATTGTGCCGTTATTGGAAGTCGCGTTGTATTTGCGCGTGTATTCCTTCCCATGCCTGTTATAATTTTAGTGATTATATAATTTTCGGTGGTATCCGCGAACCCAAAAAGCTTGCATTGGGCACCGATAGCACATTTATAGAGGCGAGCTGTATTGGCGGTTAAGCCATCAAGTGACAAAGATGAGAAAAACAATACCAAATTGTCAACGGATGGAGGCCACAAATTTGGCAATTGATACGTAAGCCTAAAATTAGAGAACCGGTTTAAACCGACTTGATACGACTGTAATGTATTGCCGGACATAGAACAGCCAATTAGTCGTCGAGCCTCATTTCGTAAATCATGCTCTGAAAAAGTGGTGGAATTGGTGCCCTTTCTGCCAAGTCGGGTACCAGCTGGCGAAGGCGCGCCCACTGCTTTCGTGAAATAGAATCAGCGATATTATTAAGTTTTGTTCGAATATGGACAGCCTTAAACAAAATATTATGGCGCATGCATCTTAACACAAAATGTCTGAGAATGTGCATAACGCGTTTGGATTTCGCAGACTGTTTATTGATTATGGCAACTAAAGCCTCGTTATCGATTCGTAAAATTATCTTCTTATTTTTTAGTTCGGGACCCCAAAGGTACAAGCTAAGCAGCACAGGGACCATTTCTAAAAACGTTATGTCTTTCATGACTTCATGTTTGCTCCAGTCAAGAGGCCATGGAAAAAATGCCCAATTGCCGTTTAAGTAACAGCCGCCGCCAAGGTCGGCTCTACCCGCGCTGTCGGTAAAAAGTTGTAAATGTTCGTTTTCCAACCAAGCATTTTCGGGAATGTAACATACCCCATTGAAACTTGTTAAGAAAAACAGCCACATGCGGAAGTCCTCGCGCATTCCTTCTGTTATCCTTATTTTATGAAATTCATGTTTTATACCGGACATTGCATCATAAAATCGCCGCAAAAAAGCTCTGCTTGAACGAATTGCCTGGCCGAAAAAGCAAAATTTACCAGCGAGTGACTGAAGGTCTCGCAACGTTATTTTCTTCCTAGTTATATAGAGCAAAATAAGGGACTTCAACTCTGCGATTTTGTGCTGGGGTATTCTAATAAGCATTTGTGAAGAATCAATTTCCAAACCCAAAAAAACTATTACAGTGGAAGGGTCCGTGCTTTTGACATCGTTAATTGGTACACCCAACTGTACACATACTTGATGGAAAGTGGAAAGTAAATGTTGGCAGTTGCCAGTTCCATGTGCCCCGCAAAATATGAAATCGTCCAGATAATGATCAAGTGATGGAATTTTTGAAATGTCTTTTACCAGCCAATGGATAAAGGTCGAAAATGCCTCGAAATAATATGGTGCACAACTGGCGCCAAAAGGTAAATTTAAGTTTACATAAATTTTGCCATCAAATTTAATGCCTAATAATTCGAAGTCTTTAGGTGATATTGGAAGTAGCCGGAATGCAGATTTTATATCACGCTTTGCCATTAACGTTGATCTTCCCAATTTAAATATCATGTCTGCCACTATGTCAAATTTTGTGTACGATACTGATTTTAATTGACTAACTATGCCGTCATTAACACTACCGCCAGCCCGTGGATAGCTTAAATGAGTGATAAGGCGCCAACCGCCATCAGACTTCGGTACCAAGCCTATGGGAGAAATTCGAAGATTTTTAAACGGTGGACTAATGAACGGCCCGGCCATTCGGCCCTCCAATATTTCTTTTTCCAATTTATCGAAAACTACGCTTGGTCGGAGTTTAGCCGATCGCAAATTTTTTGCATCGATGGGTTCGCGCGACCCTTCAAATCCTAAACTAAAACCAAATCGGAAACCATTCCTTAACAATGTTGCATGGACCTTATCGGGATATCGCTGTAAAAATGCGTCTAAATTTGATGTGTTTATGGGGCTGTAGCCGGGGTACTTAAGACGACGGACGGGGCACGAATCGTTGTTAGTAACGGGGGGAGAACTTGGACCCGAGGTAAGGGCGAGTAAAGGAACGACCCCGGACGAGTGGAAACCTTGTCCGCGCGAGGTGAGCTGCGTCACGGACAGGTCGGGGCCCGGGGTATGGGATAGAACTTCTTTGGCTAACGCAAGACCTACAAGGATGATCAAGATTGCAGAACATACAACTATGTCGGTAAGCACAAACTATTCGATGGCATTGTCTATAATTGAAATCGAAGCATTTCTTCTCGGCAAGTTTGCCAATATTGCTTACCACTGCCAAGGACGGACCCATGCAAAGAAGCCACAATTCGTAATCTATTTTTGCGAAGGACAGGCCAGTTGGGTCGGCGGCTAATCTAAGTCTAAACTGCTGGTCATAATCACGCCAGCCTAGGCCGGCGTGCTTTTTTGCAGCAAGCCGGATGTCACGGCCATATTTTAACAATTCCTGAGTCCTGCCCGGATGAGCAGCCAAAAAAATGGACATGTATACTAAGAAAGCATCTGTCCACGAACTGATGTCGTTAACTTTTTGTTGTGCGGACTTGTTGTCAATAATTAGCCGACCGTCCTGGCCTATCATTAACGATTTATTTGACTCCTCGACACCTGATTTAGAATCAATCAAAGAAGAGAATTCTACAAATGCACCAGACACAATTTTATTCTTAATCTGATGCGAGATGTTGCACCCAACATTTGAAAAGACACTTGGCATCTGATTCACTGTGTTATCAATAACCGTTAAAGGCAACGGATCAGAAAGGAAATGTTCCGTACCTGCACCTTGTTCACCGTTCGCGACCGATACCTGATGCGGAATGCTGATGGGCCCATTCAATGGCTGGAGGCCTTCCAGGGCGGCGGTTTGTAAACCGTTGCCAGCGAGGAATGATGACGCGACCTGAGGTGTGGATACCCTCCCCGTATTAGCCAAGTCTATGGGCGATATAGGACCATCATCTGCCAGAGCCACAGTACCGGTAGTCAGCGCCACAGATGCATCAGCTGTAGCCGCGGCTAGACCGGAATTCACCGTCGGGGCTGATGCGGGCACTGCTGCGATTGTGTTTGATTTGGGCGTCTGGCCTGTCTGTACTGGAGGGGTCCTCCTTGCCCGCTTAGCGGCCCGAAACTCTTCCACAATATCTCGAAGCGGGAATGCCATCCGGAAAAAGAAAGCAAAATCAATAACCGTCGTCTGACGTATAAATATTTACAATTTATATATACATATGTATGTGCGTGTTTGAAAACCTCATTCCTCGACAAATTGATCGAGTTCTTGATAAAGTAGACAAAACAAATAAAATAGAAACATTTATTTAATGATTTGAATGTATATGTAATGTTCTGTACTATAATTCATCAACTAACTAAGCAAAACTATTTTAATTCGTTCAACTATTTTTTCTTAAATAGCAAACCTAGCTCTTAAAAAACTGACCTTTCGGTTCGACTGCCTGAACGAAAGTGAATCGGTGGGGTTGCGCGCTCGATTTAGCGCATGCGCTGAATCTCTTTTTAAGTTTTAACCAATGAAATGCTTTAACGAAATGGCGGGCGCGGGAATCTTTTGATTACGTAATACTGTAAGGCGCCCTCAAGCGGATCTGTTGAATGATTAGATGTGTATTGCTAATGTAAACATAAAGGTGATGAAAACGGGTTGATTATTCTCGATAACAACAGCTATTTTATAGTTAATAGCTGGTACTATTTTATAGATCAGTGCCTTAATCTGTTTCTGTTAATTTCTGCTTGCAGACTTATATTTATAGCCGCGGAAATGTGTTATCTGAGTGTTTACAATATTATCAATCATCTTTGCGGTATTTATACTGATGTTTAATTTAGATTATCCCTTTTACCTACTCATGTCAAAATTAATCAAAGTTTATTGAGATACGAGAGAATTCCATTGACTGGGTGACGTAAAAGTGAAAACTATTTGGTGTTTCATGCGCGTATTTCCAAACTTTGAGTCGCTGACTAAGACCGTACGAAAGGAAATGAAAGGGAAAAGAACCTTCCTACCCTGTCCTGTGTACGTAATCCTGATAGGAACACGGATATGGTATACTTAAAAGTGTTTTCATGTTTGCGGACACAATGTTCTACTGTTCACAAAGTTCAATGTTGACCATGGTAGGGCAAACGCGTAAAAGGTCATTACGTTCGAAACTCACTGTGCCAGAAATTAGAAATTAGTATAAAGAAATGTTCTGTGTGTTCTATAAAACCATTTCAAGTCATGTCCGTGTGGCATTTATGAATGGAACAGACACTGACTTTCGGCATTTATGTGTATGAATATGGTTGCGACCCCCATCAGAATAAGCAAATGATGATGGCACATTTTATGGCAAATTTAAAACAGACAACAACAGACATTCAGTAAAAGAAGGTTTTATTAATAGACCAGCAGCCAACAGTTACTGTACCATTCAGGTCAAATCTTTGGTGTGGTCAAAGTAAGCAAAACCGTTTATTGAATGGTAAATATTATCCAACAATTAATAAAAGTCAACCAATTAATTTTAACGTGCAGCTAGCCTTAAAATAGCCCGTTGTTGAATACGAATTTCTGTGATAGGATAGTGACATTAAGTATTTCGTTGGTTTCATGATGAATTATTGTTTGATCAAATTGATCAAGTATACTCTTGCTTATTTATTTTTTTAAGTTTATTTTTCTCGAAAAACAACAACGCCGGTGTCATACACTGTAAAGAAGTCATTTGTATTTCAAATGTGTTTAAACACATAGACATTTCCTGTTTGAAGTCCATGTCGTGTAATGCGTATTCGAGTTGATAGTTTCTTTTAAACAACTCCAAAGAGGCACATGCTATAAAGGAGGTGGTTGGCCACTTCCATCAAGCCGGGGAAACTTGATGCCTGTAGCAGCTCGCCACCGTTCAGGGTGAGTGCCTTCAGTTGCCCACTGTCTACGTGCGGGCCGACGCCAACCACGAATATGGTCGTCCGCTGATATTTGGCCCGCCCCTTCTCCTTCCGGGACTCCTTGAATTCGCTCTCTGTCAAACGGGCGTTCACAAAAGCGATTCCTATATGAGCCGCGTTTCTACGACCGTCTGCGGCTTTGAGACGCATGTTTCCAAGAAGCTCATTAAACCTTGGAACCTCATAGAATGACAGTTTGTCCTTTACGGACTGAGCGTCTACGGATGGCCGATCATCTATATCCCCACTAGCGCACCCATTCGTGACGGTCGTAATGGTGACCAAGTTATCGTCCATGTTGATATGTTCCGAGAAGTTTGCAATGAACGCGAGCACGTGGCGGGCATTAAGGGCGCCGATGGCCGCTGTGTCCACTGCAAATACGAGGTCTAGCGGCCGCTTCGGGGAGCATCCTAGAATAGTAATAGTAGTTATACGAGAGGTCCCCTTTGAACGACACTATGTGTTTATCGAAAAAGAGATTTGATCAGGAGACACCATAAAGGGAACATTTTAGTACATACGTTATATTTTATAATATAAACAATACAATCAAAAGGATTTACTTCCAAAGCTGATGAACTCGGAATCCACATCCGCCTGCATTTGGTTCGGGTCGGGAGCGGGCGTGACCGGCTTTGCTGAAAAAAATGACCACAAATTTAATTCAAATTTAAGTTTTGAAAGCCCACTCTGTAAAGTAAACAGACACATGCATCTCTGAAATTCGGCACGTTTCTGTCAAAAGGCAGGCGTTTCTTTGAGGCAGACTCTCACCCGTCTCTGTGAAGGCTCAGTTATTACGTTTGCTTGCAAATTAACGATAGCTATTACGTAGTTTCCGCATTTTAAAGACATCGAACTGGAATTTCTAATTTAAAAGTAAATGCATTTGACGCTTTTTCGCAATTAAATTTATGCATAATGGACAAAACTTGTTGCTTGAGTCTCTTGAGAATGGTTAGCATTTTAAGACAGAAAAACACATGGAAGATTTTTGAGAGAGACGTCATACCGCTAACTTCTTTTAAAATGGTTGTCACGACAACATGGTTTGGCATTTAAGTAAAGATTAAAAGAACACACACGCCAACTTACTCTATTGACAATTAACATGGCGCCAGTTCTATATCACGTTAAACACTTAGAGGAATCAATCTTGGAGAAAATATCTTAAACAAACAATCTTAGAGAAAACATTCCTAGACAAACGATCTTAGAAAAAAAACACTGTTAGACAATTACTGTTAGGCAAACACTGATAAACAATAAGGTGTGCCACAGGCCAGTTGGAATATGGTTAGTTAATTAATACATTTTATTTGCAAGCAAATCAAAGTTGGGCAGGTTAAGAAGTGGAAGGAAATATTGTTAAGTTACAATCATTTTCCTAACTAACCAAACAAATTTACTAAGAATATTTGTAACATGCTCAAAAAGATCGTTCTCCAAAACAACAAATCTGCACTTCCAGAGTTTCGGACTTAATAGTTTTATAGCTAGTTAGTTAGCATTTACGTATACTGCACGTGTATTCCTAAATGCATGTGGTACTCGTTTTTTTACCGTCGCATGCCTGACTGGCCAGATTTTCCTTGATGTGGTCCAGGGCGTCAAAGTTGTCGATCATGAATACGTGACTGACGGTCGGGGAGCTACCGATCGCCTCCAACTCCTTTCGGTCCACCTGCGACCCGATACCTGCACAGACACACACACGCTTTCATACCTACTAACAATTGTCATTTTAGGAGGGGGGGGGGGATTTTATTTTATTCACTAATTTAGCCGTTGCATTTTTTCGTCTAGTGCACTATGTTTATTCAGCGGTCGCATTGTGTGTGATAGATCCAGAGTTCGAATATCGGGGCCCCCGCGTACATTAAATTTGAAAGGATTGAATCCTACCCCTTCCGGATAATCCTGGATCTTGGCAAGAGAAGGTAAGCCTAAGAAAGTCTTACTACTCGTTTGATTGTGTTGTCGCCCATGATGTATGTCTATTACAGAACTATTATTTTTATCCATGGTCGTCGCACTCGGACAAGAATGTATCGATATCATGTGTTGGAATTTAACTTTCTCAATTTTATTTTTGCAGCTGAATAGTCTACTCGTACGCTGTCAGGTTCGAAAACAAAATTAAAATCAAAGCGTTGAAAGGACTGGAGTATTCACTGAGTAATATCGAGAAACATTATGTTTTGAATTTTATTCAAAGTAACGGTGATGCTCAATTTGCAGCTGGGCGTAGGTTGACCAAATTTGACTTGGTTTTCTAAGCGTCTTTTTGGCATATCCACTACAAATTACATGTTTTTGGAACATAATTTACGTGTAAATGCCTGAACGTTAAGCGAGCGAAGTGCAAACGAGTAGGATCATAATTTAATTCTTATGGCAGCAAGAAAAAAGCCAAGGTTACATTCAGTTATGTTTCTGTGAGCACTGGGTTGATGAAAGTTACATGAAAAAACCCCGGTCACTCAGAAACAGATCACAAATTGGTTTCAGACGTAATTGGCACGTGTTCGGATTACCTCCTCAAAATATATAATATTACTACGGCACATAGGTGTATTTTGGTGCAATTCTTACCATAATTGTTAGACAAAATCGACATTGCAGGTTTACTTCGACAATGAAATAAGGGGCGCATGCTTATGTCTGCTTTTGTTTGCTCCAGTATGTAAAGTTTGTTCAAAGTTTTCGCATTCAGATTATTACAAATTGAAGTTGGCAATTTTTTTTATCATGTAGTACTTAAATAATAATCAAAGCGCTAAACTGCTGAACGGCTTGAGCGATGATTCCTTAGTTTAAACAGTAATTATTTCAAGTTTACATATAAAAAGTAATTTAACAACAAAACAAAGAATAAGGATTGGAAAACAAGTTACTAAAAACTTATGTAAATTCCTTTCCTAATAGTTATTTAGTTCAATAAACTTATAATATTCAAATCCGATCAAGATGCTTAAAATATGATGCGTTATATATTTGCTAATATATTGTTATCATTTCTAGCACATGTAGCTATATAATTGGTTTATTAACTCATGCATGACACACTGCCCCCGACACCGAACACTATCCGAACAGACCCGATCAAGCATCTAATATCCTTGAACTTGATATAAACCTCGCTGTTTCTGGATGGAGTATAAAGAGAATATCATGAGAAAATGGGAAGGATCTTCAATTGCGGTGCATGTACATAACGGACAGTCAATGATATTTTTTCTGTGAAGATCATGGTTAAGCGAACTACACGCAAGTCTTAGACGACAATGCATCATTTGGTTGCGGCGCGAACCGACATTGTAAAGTGGAGGTAGTTTTGTCGAGTGTGTTTGAAGTTTGTTTTTCAAAGATAGGACTGTTTCCGATTGTCTTATTGCTATTGGAAGGGAGTTCCAATCTCGGAATGTAGCGGGAAGAAATGATGACGCATATGACTGGGTTCGACAAACTTGCAGGGGAACATTTTCTGAGTTTCTAAGTGGATATCTGACCTGAAACTGGGTGGGAATCAACGACTATAGATATTCGGGTGTCATGCCTTTGCTCATCTTATAAAAAAAAGAAGAAGCCTATGTTTTTTCCTTCTTATTGCAAGGGTGTCCCACTTCAAATCAATCATAAGACTATGTATGTTACACAATTTAGTGCCTCTAGTTCACTCTGTTAGTTAGCACTACAGTTGCCCCAGACAACGTCCCCATTAGCCAAAAGCGGTCTTATGGGCATAAATACATTTTTTGAAGGCAAGCACGAAAAAGTATGAATTTAAGGGAACGCATGATACCCAATCTCTTCCGAGTTTTGTCGAGAACCGAAGTGATATGATCTTTCCATTTAGCATCATCAGAAAGGCAGAGACCAAGATGCTTGTGAAAACGAACACTTTGAATTGGAGTATTGTACATAAACAAAGGGGGTAAATCCCTCTATCACGTTTCCTAGAGAAAATAATTGATTCTGTTTTAGAAAGATTGAAAGTGACAATCCATTTAGTTGACCAAGTGGATAGATTCTGAAGATCAGCATTGATTACAGCAGCTGAAGCTTCAGGTGTCTCGAACACAATGTACATGCTAGTATCAACTGCAAATAAACGAACGTTAGCTTCATCAACGATGTCGTTCATATAAATGAGAAAAAGAAAAGAACCGAGAATAGAGCCCTGCGGCACTCACGCATGCATATCAGACCAAGATGAGGAAGAATTCAAGACAACGACTCTTTCTTTCCTACCGGTAAGATATGATGTAAACAGTTGAGAAGATTCCCTCTGATGTCAAAAGAATACAGTTTGTGAATAAGGCCTCTATGCCAGACTCGATCGAAAGCCTTAGATATATCACAAAAACGCCCTCACCTCCTTTCCCTCATCAAGAGCTTGACATACTTCATTTTAAAGGAAAGTAAGTTGATTTACTGTAGAATCCCCTTTGATAAAGCCAGACTGATACGGTGTAATGAGAGTGTTGCTGACAACGTAATTGTAAAGCCTTTTGTGAATAAGGGCTCCATTAGTTTGTCTAGACAGCTAAGAAGAGAAACAGGAAGATAGCTTGAGGGCTTGGAAGGATCAGACATATCAGAGTATATGAGTTACATTTACAAGTTTCCAAGGCGATTGAAATGTGGCGGAATCAATGAGTTTTGAGGAAAAGGTGGACAATGGAGCCACCAGAACAAATGAGTCTAGGATTGATTAGACCTGGGCACTAGCCTTTGAAGGAGTCATACACCTAATAGCATCCTTCGCTTCCTGTTCAGAAACAATAATGTCCTCAAGAGAGCTTCCAGGGACAGTAATAATATCAGGAAGTGGATTCTGTAAAGAGAGGATTGTGAACAAATGCAGTTATTTAACAAAGTTGCTTTTACGACATTTTTCAATGTTGTTATCAGACAAGGTTGGAATGTGGTTTGATGTGTTTCTATTTGTGACTTGCTTGGCAGTTTTAAACCAACCCTTTGTTGAAACGTTTGTTGAATTTAATTGAAGAGTATATAGTAATGTTTGTATTTCTAAAATAACTGACATAAGTAATCACTATGTTTCAGGACCACAAAGAATTCACCCTAGTTTGCACTGCGTTGATAATGGTACAAATGATATAACATTGTAGTTACCAAGTGATGTATTAGGTCGGGATTTTTATTTTGCAGCTCTAAAAAAAGGTATGGCTTTAGCAAGGGCGTTTAGAACCGACACTTAATGTGGGATGCCTAACGGGGCAGCCATTCCGCAACTTTTAATATGACGTTTATTTTAATTCCATAAAACATTTATTTTGTTACAGAAATTGTCATTACTTAGTTTAAGTTCTTTTATTATCCTCACCTATGACAAACACGGTGATTGCAGAGCGGTGCACAAGCGCCGCATTCTGCAACGTGGCCGTCATGTTTTGCGACATGCCGTCAGTCAACACGATGGCTACGCGCGGAACATCCGGCCGAGTCTGCTCCAAGGACATCCCCTAAAGTATATTCATTGCGCTATTCAATGTATCATGAACACTTTGAAAAATGAAATGCCGAAGTGAGTCGCAACATATTTTTTTTTTCAAATTTTCAGATTCATTTTAGTCTCTTGCATCCCCAAATCGTAATAATATGGTGACAAACACAGCAGCTGAATGTTTACGGCTGCAAAACATGGGTGTCTTGTTAAATTAACCTCTGTAATTGTGCGTCAACAAATAACATAGTAAAACAAAGCCACGGTACCTTGTCGCAGAGGAAGGCCAGTGCTTCCGCTGTGTTGGTTCCTCGCCCCTCATACGGGACGCTGGCGATGCGCGTCAGTAGGTCCGACCGGTCTGCGTACTCACCAAGGCCAATGTGGGGAGTCACCGTCTGACTGAAGCGGGAAATACCATACGCAATATGCTACATTGTCATCTGAGACAATACAAATTGGTGAATTGTACAACTGAAACAAACGAACGCCAGTCTGCTTGAACGCACAACATTTGCAACGGGCCGTACGAGTTAATACTCTGTGAAATATGTTGAATAAAACAGTTCTTTTTCTAAATAACTTGATTTTTCCCCATCAAACATCACTGTTTACTGATCAAGTATCCTACGGATACCTAAAGCTGAGGACTCCGACCCTAACGGCACCACTGTCTGTATCAAACATCTCTGTCACGTCGTTTGTGAAACGCAGCTCTTTCCGGAAGTCGCCCGGACTGATGCTCCCCGAGCTGTCCAATAGGAAGTACACATCTGCAGGCCGCCCGCACGCTTAGGGAAACAAAGTTTGCTTACAGTGTGTTTGTTGTTGATTTTTTTGTTATTTATTATTCATTATTTCTTATTTCTTTTCTACTAGGTAGAAAAACCCGATAAGACAATACTCAGATGATTGTTAGTCAAATAGAAACAATATCGTCGTATTCCCAAACAGGCATAAAGTTCAAAGATATATTCAACGGAAAAGATGCGTTACTTGTTTGCTCTTAACAATAAAAACGTACTTTCCTGCTGTGGTGCCCAAGCATGAATGGAGCCAAACGCGATCTGGAAGTACAAATGTTTGTCTAATAATCCTATTCATTGTTTATCTTTGAAACAGTTGTATGTTTGTTCTCACCAATATTTGATTTCGCTACTGACGTTATTCTTTTTGATAACACATATCCTTAAAGACTCCAAAGCAAATGACAAGTACCTACTATAGGTAAAGATATCGAAAACGTACTAGTATTTTATTGTTAGTTTTGTCTTTTACTGATATTATAACTTTGAAATAGTATTTGCAGAGTAAGTTCGTCTACATTAATCCTAGTTACACTTGTTTTAACAGACTTTATTGCTCAATGTTGCGAATTATAGGGATGGCAATAGAACATCATTCTAAAAGAGTACATTACAAATTTCAATCTGAAGCAAATAAGGCTGTATCTGTTGATGAAGTAGACGTTACTGCCGTGTGGTTTAAAATGATACTACTAATATATATTATATACAATAGATTAATTAAGTCGAGAACACCATTCTCCGCATATGAACAAATCACAGAAATAATGACTATAGATAAGATGCATTTCTGATTCATTAATTCTGTACCCGAATGCAGTTTTATCCGAGCCAGTGATCGATCTTTCACCCCATTAATAAAGCATTTAGCATTCTATTTAATTTCACCTCCAGTGCCTTGACAGCATTTATTTTTCATGGAAATGGAAAAAAATGTAAACATGTTCACCTCTTTTTTATATGTTTTAAGAGAAGAAACGAAATCAAAATGGAATTGCATGAACATAATCTCGAAGGAATCCGGGATGGTCACTTGTAACGCGCTGGTATTATTACATAATTTGCACTATCACTATTTAATATGATTAACGAATAGGTGTAAAAAAGTTTCAGCATGGAAATTATTTATTTACCTGTTATATCCTTTATGAGAATGTGAAGTTCATTATATATATATTCATATTGTTGCTGTTTCATCATTAACATTATATAAACATGTTTATTTTTTTATTTTCAGCAACAAACATGAACACGTAAACGCGGGCAGCTCGAACCTACACGAAAGATTTCTAAAATACATATTTCTTTCATGCTTTTCGTTGAATAATGGGAGTTTTATCAGTGAAAAAATAATAGGGAAAATATCAACTTTAATAACTACTTTTAAAATACACTAGTTACTCCCCCTGATCAAAACTAAACATGTCACTTCTGTCCCAGGAAATGGTGCCAACAAAATAATTTGAAATTAAAAAAGGTTAAAGGTTGCAGAAGTTTAAATAAAGATATATTTGGAAATTAACAACTTATCGTTTGTTAGAAAATGTAAATCTTGCTTTTAATAAGTTATCTTGAACTTTGAAGCTGAATGTTCGACAATTTGCTTCTATACAAATTACAGATGAAAACAACTGCTCGAACAGGGTGTTAAATCATCGTTCAAATATCTTTCTGAACTGTTTGTCGTTCTAACACGTTGTTCGATCTTCCCGGAAAATCCACCCAACAATAAACAGATGATAACTTTTACCCCACCCACGCCTCAAAATTTGTCAACAACCTAGCGTGGTCTTTACTCTTTACCTGGTCTTTACCTGGCGAATCAGTCTGGTCTCTAACAGTGAGGGATGACTGAATACCCATTTATCATGAAACAAACTTTAAAACTAAAAAATCAAATGATTAACACGTTCGACCTTTCAAATTTTCATTCAATGAATGGCTGCGATGTAATTTGGTCACGTATTCGTGATTTATCCTCATAAAGTGTTTGCACTAAACGACTAGTGAATAATAACGTATAAATAACATTTCGAGAATATAATTTTTTCACGAACAAGAAATAGAAAATTGACAGCTACCCCATCAGCTATAATTTTGAGTGAGCGACGTCCTACGGGTAGCGGCGTAGGAAACACTGTTTTTAAAAAGTAAATTAAAATATTACTAAAACTCCGAAATGAGCATAAAAGACACAGAAAATTTGTTGATTTCAGCGTTAGATCGTTTGTAATTTCACTCGAGATCATAGAAAAAAACATAAAATACGATCTTACACTGTAATCAACAAATATCCTCTATATGGTTTTGTATTCTATATAACCCCGCTGTGTTCGATTAACACACCGACTGATTCCCAATTGCAACCAAATGTATGTTGCCGCTATGTAAACTTATGCTTAAAATATTTAAGTAAACAAAGTGCATATATAAACAATGAAAAAAGTATTCAAATAAAGAATTGGTATGGCACAGTGTAGGGCCCGAGATTAAGTAATATCCAATGTCATTTTCTCAATTTGCACTTGTTCCCGAGTTCCACCATTATTTGACAAAACATTCCGGGCAAAGTTGCTCAAACTTCTGTATTTTTGCAACAAGGTATGTAAAACAAAAACGAACTACACATGCGATACGGTTTTTTCTTTAAAGCTGCACTCTCACAGATTGAAAGTTTTGACAGCTTTTATTTTTTTGTCTTGGAACGAGCCAATTTTTGTGAAAATCCATGGAAACCAATTATATAAGACTGCTGACAATAATTAGATCGCAGATTTTTATATTTAAGTCCAAAAAATGATTTTTTATGCATTTTTCTTAAACCGCTAGTAACCATAAAACATTAATTTTCGAACGGAAATATGAAAATCTGCGATCTGATCTTTTGTCAGCAGTCTTATATTATTGGTTTGCAGATATTTAAGCAAAATTTTGCCCTTTCCAAGACTTTGTTTTAAAAGTTTTAAAAATGGTAAATCTGTGAGAGTGCAGCTTTAAAGACATGATTATTGCGATAATTTAAAATATAAAAGCAAACCATAAACATCATGGTATTAATAAATCGTCCTATCATAAATCCTTACATTAGAGCGCCATTATGCGCGGCGCCAATAATGTCGAACGTTCTTGTTTTAAAATGAATTTAAGTCCTAACAAGTTTGATATGACAATACTGCAATACTTACCACCAGAACCCAGTTCCACTTAACACCAAACTTGAGCTTCATGTCGTTAAAAGTATAGCGAGTCTGACTGAAACTTTCCGTCGAGTCCTGGCAGGATGGCACAGACAGATGTGTTTGCTTTATATCATATCGGAGGACAGGATAAATTGCGCAATTAGAATAATTGGGATCCATTCGATATGATAGCTTTTTGACTAATTGTTTGTTGATATAGGTTACAAATCATACAAAACAGAGAATTACCCGGAGCCACTTTGTAAAAAGCGTAACAGAATCCAGATGAAAAAGTAAACAGGAAATAACGGGATACTTTACTAATGCATTAGGCCGTCAATTGTTTCATCAACTAAAATGATTGTGAAAGCCCACGACAACGCTCCAATTTCCGATGCCTGAGGAAATGTTTGATTTGGTCAACATCCCAAAAAGATATTAAATCTGTTCCAGTAATCAAAGTGTATGAAGTTTCAGGAATATAATAACATGTTCTCTCCAACGTCATGCAATGAGCTCAGTGCTGAAACATGGAAACATCTTAAGCAGTATCCTACATAGCTTACAAAGTGACTAGGCGTCTAAACTCGTTGTGTTCCAAAATTGCATTTATCATTGAATTTCTGCAAAGCTAAAGTTTCCAAATTTATTTATTGTTATTACATTTAAAATACAAGGTCAGAAGGCTGTAGAAAATGTCATCTGTTCACAGTAAACGTCGGGGACTGTCATCTTATCAACCGTATTGGTGCATACACGCCGTGGACGTCTTATTGCAGGTTTGAGTCTGAGGGTCAAACACCTGGTCATCGGGACACGACTGCACGTGCGGAATGCGGTCGTTGTAGCAATTAATGAACTTGTTGCAGTCCATAGGGTGCGCATGGAGGGCGGGCTTATCATCAGGACACGTGATATCGTTGTAGCAGGCGACGCTACTCAAGGCGTTACATATCTTAGTCAGGGGGTCATACAGGGTGCTCGCTGAGCACTGCATTCGCCGAGGGTTCTTGTCAAAATATTCGCACTGGTAGTAGTAGGCACAGTTGTTGGGGTCTGCCTGCATCATGTTACCCTCCACCTGACAGGAAACGCCGATACCATGCGCCTTCGGATACCTCCCTAAAAGGGGACGATGGGGTGTGTATATATAACATAGAAACTCTGTCAAGTATACAGTCCAAATACTGTGTTGCATAGTGGTTTTTTTTACAGACTAACAGGCTAAATTGAGCCGCAACACACGAGAGTTTTTAGTAAACAAAACGCCTGAGCTGTCAATATTCCAATGACGTTCAATCTTAGTTTTTATTGTAACACGGAATCCTTAGAAATCATAAATGCCATTTAAATTGAGTGTAGAAGTTTGCTAATTCATTTTCGTTTTTGTAATCAAACAATACGTTTCGAGTAGAAAATATGAATTTTGTTCAAAGAAGTTTGGACAACTACCTTAGATGCTGTTTGAAGATAAGTAAAAGCGACAATACCATTCCCTTCAAAACAAGAATTGTAAATGAGCTATGATTGTTTCGTACTCAAATCCGATGTACTAAAAGTCATGTTTACGGAAATAATAAAGAAAATTTATTTGATTTACTAAATAAAGTATAGGAGCTCACGAGGGAAGCAGTTCTTTTCCGTTATATTGACAGTCGGATCAACCTCTGAAACATAAATGCCACAATGTTAAAATGAAATCACGCTTTTTTTGAAAATGAATGAATATGTAGAATAAATTTCATGGTAATATGAAAAGGAGAATAATTGTTTGTTTCCGTCTATGATTGTACAATATGTTCACATATTAAATGGGCACCGTGGCAAAAGTGTGATGACTGGCGCAATGGCATTAAAAGATTTCAACTGCATGTTATCAGAACGCGTGTATGCGCACGTTACGTCATTTCGGAAATGACGTCGTTGATGTTCTGTCCGTTGTTCTGTGCGCGCTGATGTTTTAATGGGCTAAATTTTCAAAATATTGAAATCAAATTGATATTTTCGCTTTTTGAAAAAGTGAAATATCATTAGTATTCCACTGATTAATCTCTAAAAAGAACAGGAAAGCATATATAATAAAACAAAACAATATATGATAATGGCGGTAAAGGCTATAATACATTAAATATGCCATTTCGTTGATTGAACTACCAAATAATTTATATATTATACACAATTGTTTTTTTCCAGAAAGTGTTTATGAGGTAAACGTTTTATGATATCATTAATCAAAACAATATTAAACTGCAGTTTTTCTCGAAAGGCCAATATAAAAAAACTGTAACGGTTTAAGGGGATTTAATGGTAGCAAATATTGTAGCGATGAAAGCCAATAACCAACAACGTGAGCATCATTGTTAAATAGCCTGTGGTGCTCACTCGGTGAAATATATTACAATCTTACATGGAAACAAACAATTGTCCTATTATATATCATCAATACCAAATGAGTAATAAGCGTATGACTTGCTAAAATATTGCCAATTAAGTGTGTATTTTTGCAGATTGATTTTTATTTTGACAAACAAATTGGGTGACATATTTTCTGACCAGTAGAAAAAAAGAAATGTTATATCACACATCTAAAATAATTGCTTCATTAAACCGGAATATGATAAATGGTTTTAATAGAATATTGTTGTTGTCATTTAAATTAATTCATTTATATAAAAAAAACTTTTTATGTATTTGTTTACTCAGTCTGATTTAGTTCATATCCTTAATTCGTCGCTCATAAGGTTCCAAGTCTAAGACTGACGGTCATTGAAACTGGACACATTATTGGCCCGATCTTCGTGCCAGGTAACAAATACCTTAGCTTTTAATAATACAACAGTTAACCATATAATTTACCCTCTGCATGACGTCATCACACAAGATTAATAGTGTATTGAATAAGTTTGATAACTAATACAGCCCCTCATATTTTCATACTTGAGAGATTTGACATGTTGTGTTTGGTATGTTTGTGATTATATTTTTCCGCGCGTATGCGCACGTGTATCTCCTGTGTCACGTGTGTACCTGAGCAGATGCCACTGGCGAGGTCTGGCATTGCAAAGGGGAGGCCGTCTGAGAACTCTCCCATGGAGAAGAGACGGCAGTAGTCGGTTCCAAGCTCTATAAAGTCCCGGCTGGTACCGTTGCTTCCAAGCGCGTACAGCAGGATACCATCCGACTTGGCCCTTGTTGCTGCCGCTGATAATGCAAGAATTTAACTATGAAAATTTCATTATTGGAAGAGACATAATTCGATTCAATATTTTAAAACCAAGGTTAATACAATATAAGTTGTTCTGAATTATTTTTTGTTTCTTCCATTTTCGATGCTTTTTAATATATCATTTTTACGCTACATACGTTGTATGTACAAATGCACTTCCAAAACAGCAATGGTGAAATATGTCAAATTTACAGGTTCTTTTAGATAAATTATCTGAAAAAACGGCAACCTTTACGAAAACATCGTTATATATGGTATTTTAATTAAAATTATAAAAGTCATAAAGATGTTGAATAACTACATCTAAAGAAGTAATCATGACTTTTGTAAAAACACAACTACTTATTGATATATCAAACCTATATAGCATGTAATTTCTTTAGAATCTTATTCATCCACATTGATGTTCTTAGTGCAATTATCCGTAGTGTATGCTAGAATGCTCATTTTTCCCTTCCCGTTTATTACATGTAATGACTCGCCGATCGCCGTGTATATATGAACACATATTCATTCTTTTCATTGATCATGGGTCATTTTGACTTGATTTGTATATTATTATGTTGAATGATAGATCTGAACTAAATCCATTATCTGTTCTACAAAACACTGACGTACCAATGACGTTATCGACGTTCTCCGCGGGAGTGGAACCGAACGTGAAGATGATGCCTATACGGCGGGCTCTCTCGCGCAGGATGTTACCCGTGTAGCCCGGGGGTGGCACTTTAAACATCTATGTAGATAAGATGGGAATAGGAAGTCAAGGTACACTATGTAAAAAACTTATATAAGAAGAGCATGAGAATTTTTCAAATAGAATATCATTAACATACTCATTATTTTTATATGTTGTTGTTTTTTTTTAATCTGAATAGAACGTGATATTACAAACAAGTGAATTACACCGTTAAACAGATATTCCAAGAGTGTGTCCATCAGAAGTTATAATTCATTTTTTATCTGTAAAACCATTATTGGGCGAATGTTTCAATGGGTCAGGTATCCAAGGGCAACGTGTGGGATAGTCTTACGTTAATCATGAGGTTTAAGGCGGCGGCTACGTCGTGTTTCGTGCCAAGTTCGTGCTGGTACTGCATCCGCTCTGTGAGTAACGTCACACGCGTGTTAATCTGAAACGGAAACATTATTAGACTATTATTGCGAGATTGAAACGGGTTTCAATGTTGTTTTATGCATCGGTGTGTGGTAACAAGCTATACAAGTTGTTTTTTTCTTTGAACTATTCATGCATTTTTGTTGCTGAGTGTTGTTGTACCCTAGTTCTTTTTCTAAAATGTTTTGTTATAACCGTTTGTGAGATCATGTTTTACACGAGTGTTACCTGCTTTACATGAGTTCTTGATGTGTGTGAGGGCATGTTTTTTCTTTGTTCTTGGTTTAACTGTTTGGAGAAGTTATGTGTTACTTTTGTTTCTGGTTTTAACTATTGGGGGTAAGTCGTGTGACCTTATTTCTTGTTTTTAGTATTTTGCTTTTGATTTGTTCGGGGCAAATCATTTGTTACCTGGGTTCTTGTTTTGAATGGTTGCGGTGTTGCAATGGGTATCGCAGTTTTTCCGTACAGAATTAGGCCAATGTTGAACTCGTCAGGTTGGATGGCAAAGTGCATGAGGAGATTAATGAGGTTTTTCTCGAAGGCACTAAACTCGTTTTCAGGAATCACATGGTTAGATCCGGGTACTGCGATCACCAGGTCCACGGGTCCCGTGTTAGCTCGACACTGGCCTGCAATAACAAACAACACATGGTTAGATCCGGGTACTGCGATCACCAGGTCCACGGGTCCCGTGTTAGCTCGACACTGGCCTGCAATAACAAACAACACATGGTTAGATCCGGGTACTGCGATCACCAGGTCCACGGGTCCCATGTTAGCTCGACACTGGCCTGCAATAACAACACATGGTTCAAACTGATTTAAATCAACATTTCCTGATGCCATTTTAAAAATCGGGCTACTGAACTTGCTCCTAAATATCTATGACTTTATCGCCGTGTCCGAGCGTTCCATAGAGATGTAAAATGTAACTATTATGCCCCAAATTATATAGAACCCGTAAGGTATGTGGTAAAGAAATGGCAACAGTTGTTAATGTGATAAATGGAAATGTTGAGATAAATTGAGGTAGCACTGAGTATAAATGTTCAGCTCAAATTTGTAATTTAAGGCAAAAACGTGGGTGGGGTAATTTGACATGAAAATAGGCCAAGTGCTCTTTTATCGTCATAAGAGACTTTTAAGCGCTATTCCTTACCAAAATCTGTTTTAAATTTCTTTATATCTTTTAGTTTTTATCTACAAAAAAAAATTATTCATGCATACATCAAAGAGTATGTAATACGATGTTTTCCTTCAATTTCAAGAATGAATTTATCAAATTTGCGTAAACAAGTTTTCATGCTAATAAGATATAAGTCTGTATGTTGTTATTATGCTAATGTTATCATATAAATTGAAAACACATGCTACAAATGTATCAATATAAAATTGAATGTGTGTTCAAAACATGACAAATTTGACATTACCTACTATATAACTTGATTAACCTTTCATGGTTACGATATTTCGGGCTAGAGAACACTTCATTTCCAGCATGGTCGTTTACGTAATTTTTCAGTTAAGACCATTTTTATGTTTGATTAAATTTACATTGTCCTTTCATTGACCATTCTACTCCTTCTTTCTAATTATGCAATAAACCGTGACTGTTTTACTGGATACACCGCCCTCCACCCCCCTCCCCACCAACACACACACACGCACACACACGCAGAGAATATCCGCGGGGTTTTATCTGTCCGCAAAAAATGTTTTCCTCTTGGCATCATATTTTTAGCCTATCGAACGTCATTTTTTATACATACTTTAAATAGATCAGATAATGTTTATGTCATAGTACTTACTGGGTTGACACCATCTGAGTAGCGCTCATTATACAACAATATAACTGTCTAACTGCGTAAAAAAGGAGATTGAATTATGACAGAGGCTAATTAAAGCTATGAATTTTGATTTTCATTAAAGGACTAGTGCGATAATATGGCGTTGGAAACCAGCACTGTGGATTACTAGTACGCAATTTTAGGCAAAACCATCGCTTAGCTGACGGGACTTGACCAATTTACCGTTATGAAACGTGATTGCATAGCAACAGAAACAGTCTTTATACCTAGTATTTCTTCTAAATCTACATGGGTGTTTTTCTATTTTTAAAGTCCAACACCATTAAGTACATAAGTAAATGATCATACATTGGGGAGGTAGTTGGCCGTGCTACTAACGAATTTTGTTGCAAGGTTACTGGATAATCTACAATACTAGAGATAAATAATTGATTAACAATATTTGTACACAAAATCTTTAAATTATATATTTTTTGAAAATGTGCTTTCTTGGGAATGTTTTGAACTAATGAAGTGCAAGAATATATCAGTATATAACGTACCTTTGGTCATGGGAGCCCAGACAACAAAAAGCAGGGCTATAGTCCACACGAAGATTGAACCCATAATTACAATGTCAAAAGAATTTGTTTCTTAATAAATAATATTCATATAAACACAGACAACTTCACTCTATAGCTTCCAACAACGGTGTGTGGGAAAGATTACGAAATAAAAGTTAAACCAAATTAACTGAATAAAATTAACGAATTATTACACATAAAGGTGGCGTTTCGGTCAAAATTTATTTTAAAGATAAATAATGGGCTTTGAAACTCGCTTTATCATGGCTTGCCAACTTGTTTTGAAATGCAGACAGATGTGGTTTGGATGAGACTGTTTATGATAGATGCTCGTTAGGCTGGTATGCAATTTTAATGCGTATTTAATTTATATGATTTCATTTCAATATTGTATGACAAAAATGCAATTTGCGATTTGTTTTTACATTTGGTGCAATTTATGTTATTTACTTCATTTATTTGCCAGGTGAATAAATATCCAAGAGATGATCATACCAGGCTCAGTGTTCCGTGACTAACACAGTTTAATTAATAACATCGTTCATTTATTATAAGAAACCAACATAAATGCATATTAACTTTAACTGAAATTATATCTTACTATGCTGGTAAATATTGTCCCTGTATATGAGACTTCGAGACAAATGTAAATTTTACTTGTCCATGCAAAGTTTACCAGTCCAATGGCAGTTTACCTAAGCAGGTTTACCTTACCTTAAGAAATCTCACTAGCCCTAAGAAAGTTTACCTAGCCCTTAAAAGATCTACTAGAAAGTTGACTAGCCCTTAGAAAGTAAACTAGCCCTAAAATTGTTTATTAGAAAGTTTATTAGCTGTAAATAAGTTTACCTAGCCCTAAGAACATTTACTACAAATTTTACTAGTTAAAAGAAAGTTTACATAGCCCTAAGAAAGTTTACTAGAAAGTTTACCTAGCTCTAAGAAAGTTAACTAGAAAGTTTACCTGGACCTAAGAAAGTTTACTAGAATGTTTACCTAGCCCCAAGAAAGTTTATTTAGCCCTAAGAAAGTTTACCTAGCCATAAGAAAGTTTACTAGAAAGTTTACCTAGCTCTCAGAAAGTTAACTAGAAAGTTTACCTGGACCTAAGAAAGTTTACTAGAATGTTTACCTAGCCCCAAGAAAGTTTACCTAGCCACTAGCCCTTAGAACGTTTTACTAGCTCTAAGAAAGTTTACTAGAAAGTTTACCTAGCCCTAAGTAAGTTTATCTAGCCATAAGAAAGTTTATCTAGCCCTAAAAATGGTTACTAGAAAGTTTACTAGTTCTAAGAAAGTTTATCAAGCCCTAAGAAAGTTTACCTAGCCCCAAAAGAGTTTACCTTGTCCTAAGAATGTTTACCTAGCCCAAAGAAAGTTTACCTAGTCGTAAAAAAGTTAACTAGTTCTTAGAAAGTCTACCTAGCCCTTAGAAAGTTTACATAGTCCTTAGAAAATTTACATAGCCCTAAGAAAGTTTGTCTAGCCCTAAGATAGTTTACCTAGCCCTAAGAAAGTTTACATAGTCCTTAGAAAATTTACATAGCCCTAAGAAAGTTTGTCTAGCCCTAAGAAAGTTTACCTAGCCCTAAGAAAGTTAACTTAGCCTTAAGAAAGTATATCTAGCCCTTAGAATGTTTATCTAGCCCTAAGCAAGTTTATCAACCCCTAAGAAAGTTTACTAGAAAGTTTACTATTTCTAAGAAGGTTTACCTAGCACTAAGAAAGTTTATCAAGCCATAAGAAAGTGAATCTAGCGCTAAGAGAGTTTACCTAGCCCTAAAACATTTACTAGAAAGTTTACTAGTTCAAAGAAAAGTTTCCTAGCACTAAGAAAGTTTATCTAGCCATAAGAAAGTTTACCTAGCCCTAAAAATGGTTACTAGAAAGTTTACTAGTTCTAAGAAAGTTTGTCAAGCCCTAAGAAAGTTTACCTAGCCCCAAGAGAGTTTACCTTGACCTAAGAATGTTTACCTAGCCCAAAGAAAGTTTACCTAGTCGTAAAAAAGTTAACTAGTTCTTAGAAAGTTTACCTAGCCCTTAGAAAGTTTACATAGTCCTTAGAAAATTTACATAGCCCTAAGAAAGTTTACCTAGCCCTAAGAAAGTTTACCTAGCCCTAAGAAAGTTAACTTAGCCCTAAGAAGGTTTATCTACCCCTTAGAATGTTTATCTAGCCCTAAGCAAGTTTATCAACCCCTAAGAAAGTTTACTAATTCTAAGAATGTTTACCTAGCACTAAGAAAGTTTATCCAGCCATAAGAAAGTGAATATAGCGCTAAGAAAGTTTACCTAGCCCTAAAACATTTACTAGAAAGTTTACTAGCCCTAAGAAAGTTTACTAAAAAGTTTACTAGTTCTAAGAAAAGTTTCCTAGCACTAAGAAAGTTTATCTAGCCCTAAGAAAGTTTATCTAGCCCTAAGAAAGTTAACCTAGCCCTAAGAAAGTTTGTCTAGCCATAAGAAAGTTTATCTAGCCCTAAGAAAGTTAACCTAGCCTTAAGAAAGTTTACCTAGTCGTAAAATAGTAAAATAGTTCTTAGAAAGTTTACCTAGCCCTAAGAAAGTTTACATAGTCCTTAGAAAGTTTACATAGCCCTTAGAAAGTTCACATAGCCCTAAGAAAGTTTACCTAGCCTTAAGAAGGTTTACCTAGCCCTAAGAAAGTTTATCTAGCCCTAAGCAAGTTTATCAACCCCTAAGAAAGTTTATTAGAAAGTTTACTATTTCTAAGAAATAGTGACTTTCATGACTTTCATTTTTGAATGCCCAATCTCCACGACATTCATTTTTGAAAGCCCCGTGTCCAATGTCCGGCACGACATTCATTTTTGAATGTCCAAAGTCGTGCTGGCACGACATTGGAGATTGGGCATTCAAAAATGAAAGTCATGCTGGCACGACATTGGACATTTAAAAATGAGAGCAAGGTAAACTTTATTAGGGCTAAGTAAACTTTTTTTTTTAGAATAAGTAAACTTTTGGTAATCTTCCTTAGGTAAACTTTCATAGGGCTAAAATATTTTAAGGGCACGACTTTCATTTTTGAATGCTCAATGTCCAATGTAGAACACCCGTACACATAATGTCTGGTAATGTCTAGAACAACCGTACACATACTGTCGGGTAATGTCTAGAACATCCGTACACATAATGTCTGGTAATGTCTAGAACAACCGTACACATACTTTCGGGTAATGTCTAGAACACCCGTGCACATAATGTCTGGTAATGTCTAGAACACCCGTGCACATACTGTCGGGTAATGTCTAGAACATCAGCACACATAATGTCTGCTAATATCTAGAACAACCGTACACATAATGTCTGGTAATGTCTAGAACATCCGTACACATAATGTCTCCTTATGTCTAGAACACCCGTTCACATAATGTCAGCTCATGTCTAGAATGCATGTACAGATAATGTCTGCTAATGTCTAGAACACCCGTACACATAATGTCTGGTAATGTCTAGAACAACCGTACACATACTGTCGGGTAATGTCTAGAACACCAGCACACATAATGTCTGCTAATGTCTAGAACAACCGTACACATAATGTCTGGTAATGTCTAGAACATCCGTACACATAATGTCTCCTTATGTCTAGAACACCCGTTCACATAATGTCTCCTTATGTCTATAACACCCGTTCACATAATGTCTGCTCATGTGTAGAATGCATGTACAGATAATGTCTGCTTATGTCTAGAACACCCGTACACATAATGTATTTTCGCGATATTGAGGCCCGCTTTTCAGTGTGATCTCTCTCGTCATCTGTGTTACAGGGGAACCGGAATTGACAACTGAAATAGATTATGTGCACATATTTGGGGAATTGATAGCATTCATGTTATTTAACGACCAATAATAATTATATCGTTCTTACGATTAGATATGTCCAACAATTAGTGTGCTACCATCATTTTCATATTACCAAAATAACTACGTTATCATGAATTTCGGGGTGAGATAATTTTGATTGGGGTGTATAGGTCTGATGGACAAATGTACGAGCTTGCAACTATATATTTTAACTGCTACACTCAGTCCCATATTTAGGGACAGTTATGTGTGTTTTAGTATGTTTTAGTGTGTTTTACTGCCATTTAATATCGTCTAATAACGAATACATTGTCGCAATAAAACGCTAATTCCCCGTAAGTCGTCCACGTCCAAATTCATGGGTTGTGCAAATAATGAAGTCATAGTCGTTCATTTTCACTTTCGGAATACAAGGTACTGGAGGTATAGTAAATATATATTTGTATTTTTTTTTAAATCAATGTTAGGATTATTAAAATAATATTATTATATTTTCATTTTTTTCCATTATATTATTATTGTTATTATTAGTATTATAATTATTATTGTTATACTTATTATTATTATTATTGTTATTATTACTATTATTATTATTATTATTATTATTATTATTATTATTATTATTATTATTATTATTATAAATACAATATTTTACTGTGTTTTTCTTTTTTTTCAGCAGAAGGAGAGTATGGATATCTGGAAGGGAGCTGTCGTTTGTTTCCTAGTTATTGGATTAACCTCTGTCACAGGTACTTTTTATGCATTTTTTCGGTTAATTGAGAAATTGACTGATTTGGAGTTATATTTCATTAAGTAAGCTAGCATCTTCAACCCAAATCATTGCCACAGCTAATGTCGGTCGATGTGCATACCGTTCTTTGTATTTGGCATTTGTTACATATCAGTTCTGCTGTTGCTGGATCGGCCAGATTTGTACATGATTATTGTCGTTGTTTCATGAGCGTAAATCATGAATTTCAGAAAAGAAATTTTAAGCTTAGCTGAGCACAAGCGGTTCATAGTTAATTAGCAATTGTGATCGGTTTTGTGCGTCGAATGTCGTCCGTCGTCAACAATTGCTTTTATGAGCCAACATCATTCATCATTCACCTCCTATCTCTTGGTAAAATTCATAGAAATGTTCCCCTAACTCATAGTGTTTTTTAGGTATATGACTGGAAGCCTTGACACATTGTTAATGCAAAAACTGACGCAGGGAGTGTGTATCTAATGAGTGGCAGTAGGCGGACCTTTTAACACCCGCGAAAGTTGAAATTGATTAAATTTTGTAGTTGGCTAATGATTGCCTATCTGCAATTGCATTGGCTGAGAATGTAGGCTGTATTCTTAGCGATTTTATACACAAATCTGGGTGCAAACGGGAACAATTTCAAACAATAATTTTATATAAAAAAGATGTGCATGTGCAACACTTAACTAAATTCCTTCTATCTTTTGAATCATCTTCAACAATGCTGTTAAGATGGGCGAGTTCTACTGCACTTAAGGAAACTATAAGCATATTCTGAAAATGTTTTGGAGTCTTGTCAAAGTTTAATTTTCGCAATGCATGTTTTGTATATTACCTATATAACATTAATTTATAACTGATTGCTATATACTGGTTGACGTCGCAAATCCGAACACTTTTTGAGGTTTTTCACAATTATCTTGAAGAGTTTTTGTTGTAAGTTAAAATTGCGTATGAAACATCTTTGGTTAATGTGACAACATCTGTCAAAGTACAGATTCACGATCTCATCAATTTAATGTCGAAAATCGTTCATTTTATGGACAGTAAATTATGCACAAATACCGAACACTTGCATTAGCGATTCATACAATTATAATTAATAAGTATGCTATATTAAATAAACACTTAGCTGCAAAGTGATTTATTGTTTCCGATGTTTGTTTTTTTCAAAACATGCAATTCAAATGTAAAGCGTGATTTCTAATCATAAATACCTTGAATGTAGGTCAACATAACTGCAAAACCTGCATAACTGCAAAACCTAAAGATGCGCGTACGCCCTCTGACGTCATTCCCCCATGTGCTACATTTTGATCTTTAAGGTATAAACATTGAATGGCATTTTTTTAGAAAATACTTAACAAAACAAGATGAAACTTCGCAAGTGTGACCAAGGCAGGCCTCTGTATTGATCTAGATCTTCGAATAATCGATGACGGTAAACAAACGCGTGTTTTAGCCGGTGTTCGGGATTTGTGCCCTGTTCGGAAATGTACCGTCAACCAGTAAGCCAATGTTTAGGGCTAGGGTGGATGGCAAACTAATAAGGGAATTGTTTTGTTGTACACTGTAAACGCATACCAAGGAACATTTCTGTTATATTAATATCGCACCGACCGTCTGTCCGTCCGTCCGTCCGTGTGTCCGGATGCCCGGGGGGGGGATAGCGGTAACCAGCCATACTGTTCGATTACAACACAGTGTAAAAATAAATAATCATAAATGAGATCGTTGATTTTTATTGACCTTTGATTCCATAAATCAACCAGACAATGTTTATAACCAGGCAGTGTTTACAATCAGACAGTGTTTACACTTTTAATATCTTAACTTCTTTATCCAGGCCAGTGTCCGGGCAAGGCTGACATCATGTTTCTCGTGCCGGGCTCGGATGCAGTGCCGGGCCACGAGTTCTTCCCGTTCGAGCGTTTCCTCATCAACCTGGTCAGCTTCTTCAACATCGACCGGGACAACGTCAACGTCGGACTCATCCTGTACGGGAAAACGCCCGTCCCCTTTGCATGGCCACAGCCATTTAAGAGTCAAAAACAAATTAACACTCGTATAACGCTAATGAGCCAGCGCTTATCCTATGCGGACGAACTAAATGGCGGAAACAATCTTACTGCGGCCTTATCGTTGATGCGAAAAATGTTTACCAACCCCACCGGGCAAACAGGCAGTGGCCGTCGGAACAATGCCAGGCAGATCGGGGTGGTGTTCACGTACGATTCCGTGAGCATAGATGAGCGTCAGTCTGTGATAGAGGCAGCGAAAGCGGCAAGGGGTGATGGTATTACGTTGTACGGAGTGGGGAAGGGCCAGGCGGGTCCCGAGTTCTCCCACATCGGCTCTGATTACTGCAAGTCGTTCTCAATGGGCCGCTTCATCGACGGGCTCCCCAGTGTGTTGGCTTTCCTAGGCTCCAGCCTCTGTTCCGAGATGAACCCCAACGTTAACGTCACAGAGCTAAACTGCTTCCCACGTATGTAACTCTGACCAACAATAGCATGTTAATAACTGTTCAATGTAAACAGAGTATTACTTGCTTTTTAAACAACGATTAAAAGCTTTTCAAATAATACAATAACGTAATCGATGCATGTTTCCTAAAACATTTAATAGGTTTGCATACACTTCAGTTATGACAAATGTTTATTGATGTGTTTGCATACGTAAACATCTAATCGATCATGGCTGTTATGCGGAAATCAAGCTTATTCGAAACATTGCAAATGAAATCTATATTAAGTAATACATTTTTTACACATTATCTGTCAAATTTCGGCAATAATTATGACCATAAATGCCCTCCTGGTCCTCCATCTATTGACAGGGGGCGTTAAACTAGTGACTGGTCTGCGCGCGCCTGCCATATTAAATAGTTGTTGACATCCATGAACATATAAAAACATACTATGTAATTTAATTGTCCATAAGGGATGAGTAACTTTTCAAAGTTGTCTGTAAAATAACTTCATGTAACCATTTCGTTACAGAGCTATATCAAAGCAAAGAACCGGAACCGGTACAGTGTGACGGGCGCTCCCTTCTCTTCCCCGACCCTGAGAACTGCGCCTACTTCTACCACTGCCGTTTCCGGCGCCCGGTTCAGGAGCGCTGCTCCACCGGCATGTTGTTCGACCCGAGCGCCAGCGCGTGCAACTACAAGGAGTTCGTATCCTGCTACACTGACATCAAGTGTCCCATGCAGAATGGACTGTTTCCACACCCGACCGACTGCAGCAAGTACATCAACTGCTTCGACTTCCGGCCGTACGTTCAGAAATGCCCGAATAATATGTGGTTTGACGCAACAACTAAAGGATGTGGGTTTACGGCCGCGGTCGCATGCACTTAGTCCTGAACCACATATATACGCAATACTGTACTGTGTGAAATCTGTATATCTAGATGATTTGTACGTGCCAAGATGAAACCAGAACTATGCTGACGTCTCCGTATGTGACATTTTTAAGGTGCACTTATTCATACATTTGAAAGATAACATACACGACAAACATTGTGCTTATTTCACTTGTGTTAATGAAGTTGTTTTATTGACATACTTGGAGAATTTTGAAGAATAAAAGATTTACATCCATCTATGTATTACATAATTATATCTTAATTATAAAGCATTACATTTAGTCCATCTCAGCGTTTGTGCGTCGTATGGAATAGTTTGTAAAAAAAGTCCTTCTATTGAAACATCGCAGACAACATTGAACAAAGAAGCATACGTGGTTTAAAACTTTGTATATGCTGACGGGTGACTCCGTGGGACATATTGTATAAATGTTGGTTCCTGTCGCACAAGGAGTTTTTAATCACTACAGGTATACTTGTAATACCACACTTCAAAAAAACAACAACCAGAAATGATCGCATCGAGCAACGAAATGCTTACATTCTCAAAAAAGTAGTAATATACGCAAAAATGTTAAAAATAAATCACAGCATTGCTACTCCCATTTTCTAACTCCGGCACATTAATTCTTTTTAACATGTCATGTCAAAAATTAGGTCTGATGATACCTGATTTCGATTTGCAGAACTGAAGAACTGCGACCTACAGCCTAAAAACTATTCTTAACTTTCATTGACTATCAGCATTTTAACAGCATTCACCACACATGTGTATGACACATGATGGTAAATGAAAAATAAGGGACCATTTTGTTAATGATCTTAAAACGAGTGATGGCTGTGTTAAGTCGTGTGTAAGATATCAAACATCGATGTCACCTTCTTTAAACATCTCTTTGTAAAACATGGAACCCTAGCTCCCGGTGTTTTTCATCCACAGGGGGCAAAAACAAATTAGTTTTGTTTATTCTAGCCTATATGTATATATACACCCTGTGTTTTTCATCAATGACTTAATAAATATAAATTATACGAGTAATCTACCGGTGGTGACATCTCTAGATGACGTAAAGTTATTCCCCCATGTTATGCCCATGATGTGGTACTTTTTGCAAAATCTCCTTGGTAGAAGGACGTAAGAAATTACTGCAGCATATGGGGGGATAAAAGATAAAAGTAGCAAAGACTTAAGTCATAATCTTCGAAAATGTAAGAGCAACACATATAGACCTTCACATTTATAGAAATACAATAGAATATGTTAACTTAATTGTTTAAGAATGATATCTTCAATAGGTTTCAAAATATAATTGCTCAGCGTGCATCTTTTTCACTCCATAAATTGTATCAAGTAATTAATACCACTGAACTTTCTTTCATCAGTAATTTAAACTTTTGATGTTTTAGTGGGCTCTGTACTAAATTTCTGCTCAGAAATTTGTGGTATGAATCCAGCCACGGAAAATAAAACGATTCATGTCATTTTTCCCGGAGTAAAAAATCAACAAACTTAATTACTATTTAAAGCGAACTTGGAAGAGTTCCTTTGCTAATATATAGGAAAATAAATTAGATCATTATTGGAAGAAAACAATTGCTCCAGGAGATGATAGTTTGGTTCAAACACATAAACCGTCTTGCGAACAGACGATTCCATACATGAAACATAAAAAAATGGCCACTCACTGTTAAAAAATACTCTGATGAACACGGCTTTTCTGATATACGGCGAGTTGAAAATACTGATAACTACACACTACACACCAAAATAGAATTATAGATACATATTGTCAAAACTGGTATGCAATAAATCACCTAAAGTAAAAACATGTGCCTTATTGAAACATGCTTTTACCAGATAAAAATACTTAGAAACTATCCATGAAATAGAATCGACATTCCCTCGCAAGATATAGAACGCTCAAATGCTAGCAATATGCTGGCAATTAAGACGGGCAGGTTTACTAATACATCAGTAAATGAAAGAGCTTAAATGAAAGAGTATGTGCATGCAATATCACCCAGGTATAATCCGAATACCACTTCCTTCTTGTCTGTCAAAACTATTGGGAATTAAGATGTAAATTGTTTACGAACCGTATTTTTGCAGTTGGCCAACACTGAACAAAAACGAAGGGCAGTAGCCCAAACAAATCTGCAGCCAGGGTCATGTACTGCACTTTTCCTCAATGAGTTTTACTCCGGACAAAAAAAAATAAGTTGAAAACATTACAAACGGCAATAGCTAAGAAATACTGCAGCAAGAAGTATGCGGCGGTTCTTGGGCACTACACTTTTCCTCAATGATGTATATCTGTACATGAAGTCTGAAGTAAAAACCTCAAGGCTTTTCAATTAATGCTCCGGACAAAAATAAGTATAGAAATTGACAAATAACAATAACAAAAATAATTCTGCACCCAAAGCATTGTTTCTGTGCACTGAGATCTGTAAATGCTCAAAGATGTCATGCACCGGAAAGGTGGTACGTAACCGACAATATTGGGCAGTGTCTTAGCAAGAAAGCGCTCTTCAAAAGGTCGACGTTATATTCTATACACGCTCACGGTCTGACCACTGGAATCTATACACCCCCATTGAAATGTCGTAAAATATATGAAAAATTCTGTATCCACATTTTTTGAGATTTCAGATAATAATTAAGACAAAAGATGACAATTTTAAATAAAATAAATACTTTGCAAGGAAATAAACAATTATATCTCACAGTTTCCAAGTTCGCTCGACATAGGAATCTAAACAGCTACACCGTAGGACAGACAATGGAGTCTTTTCAACTCCAACATATTAAGACAGATATTGGAATCTAAACAGTTTCAAATTTGAGAGATCTTGGATTCAGTACAGCCTGGACAAACATTGAACGTTATACAGCCTCAACTGAAGACAAACATTAGTATCTATCCAGCCTCAACTGAAGACGAACATTAGAATCTATACAGCCTCAGCTTAAGACAAACATTGGAATCTATACAGCCTCAACTTAAGATAAACATTAGAATCTATACAGCATCAAGAAGGGACAAACATTGAACGTTATACAGCCTCAACTGAAGACAAACATTAGAATCTATACAGCCTCAACTGAAGACAAACATTAGAATCTATACAGCCTCAACTGAAGACAAACATTGGAATCTATACAGCCTTAACTGAAAGCAAACATTAGAATATATACAGCCTCAACTGAAGACAAACATTAGAATCTATACAGCCTCAGCTTAAGACAAACATTGGAATCTATTACAGCCTCAACTGAAGACATACATTGGAATCTATACAGCCTCAACTGAAGACAAACATTAGAATATATACAGCCTCAGCTTAAGACAAACATTGGAATCTATACAGCCTAAGCTCAAGGCAATCATTGGAATCTATACATCTTCAAGTTAGGACAAACATTGGTGTCTATACAGTCTCAGTATTGTCTTGTACATATACAGCTTTTAAAAAGTATTTAGCAACAGCTTTGGTTCTTAATCTGTTTTATTGATCATATACAATGTATTATATAACATGAGGTACACTGAATGTAGCAATCACATGCAGGGAAACCCTTAGATATTTTGTAAGAAAAATGTTGAGCTCTCTGTAGCCACTCTATATGTATATGCATAAAGAACACATTTTACAACAAAGAATATATCTGTTTTTTCTTGAAGGCTAGGAATGGACATGTACATGTACCCTATGACACCAATACAATATAATCAAAATAACAACACATTTAAATTTGTTAAAATGTTTGATAATATACGAATGGCTATTCAATGAAGAGTATAATAAATACAGTTTAAAATGGTTAAACTAAAATGACACATTTGGTCTTGTTTTGTACAGAAAAATGAAGAGAATGAAGGTACACATAGTGTCAACATAAATACATACTATCCCCAAATAAGAAAATGTTATGATAAAGGTTGATTACTCACCACTTAACCTCATAAAAATACACGTAGTTACAAGACAAATTTCAAGTTTGTGGATGAAACAAATGGAACACATCCAAGTTAACTGAAGACTCTGACTATGTCTGGATTTATCTTATCTTGCATTGTCAAAGAATATCTTTTCCATATCCATGTTTAATGGAATATCATTACTATTAATATAGATATTCATTATTGTAGTGCATACTTGTTATGTAAGTTAAAATAAATCATGTTCAAATAACAAAGGAAACCCATCCAGATTGTCAACTGTAGTGTGATCTTCATTATTTCTTTACTTTCTATGTTAAGAGGACATTTCTTTCTGTTCTTTGCCTGAAATATAAATAATAAAGATATAGATTAAAAGCATCCCCATTTATCAAAGATCAGCAGTTAGCAATTTTTTGGCAATCTTGGGCATTTATCAGATTATATGCAATACAGGAATAAATGCTGTTAGCAGGAAATTACAAGAATTTCAAATGTATAAACAACATTTTTGCATAAAGTTTAGTTGTAGAGGATCTTTTAGGATTATGATATAGTAATACTGGCAAATTGAAATTGGAATACATGATACTTATTTCATGGCAAGATTTAAACAAATTGAAATTGGAATACATGATACTTATTTCATGGCAAGATTTAAAGTTTAACACAGTATTCACATATTTAGAAGAAAACAAATACAACATACATATATCGTTCTTCAATGCTGCAAGCAAATCCTTATTCGCCACCTCTCGAACACCATTTTGCCATGAGTACATACTGCAATTAAATCATAATATAAAAGAAAATTCTATGAAAATCTTTCTTTTGTTGATCACCTTCAAAAAATCAAAGTCTTAAAACCTATTGTGCAAATATTAAGAAGTTTTTTTACAACAAAAGTATGCTATATGGATGGCCTGTACGATAGTATTAGGCAAAATATATTAAAACATACTTTGTGGTTTGCTTTACTGTCATGATATTATTTCAAAGTCTGAAAAAGTTAAATATTCCTAAAATCCAATAAAGAAACTAGAGATTGCTTTTTCGAAAAAGCGCATGTCTCCCCCATTGTGTGGTCGTAGGTGAGAAATAATCAATGATGGATCCCAAAATCAATAGGGGCCATCAACTAGTCATGACTAACTGGCATACCAAGTATGAAGTTCCTGGGTGTAAACGTTCTTGAGTTATTGAGCAGAAACCGGTTCTTCACCTCAAGGTCAGTGACCTTGACCTTTGACCAACTGATTGCAAAATCAACTAGACATCATGACCAACCTCACTTCAAAGTTTGGTGAACCTAGATCAAAGCATTCTCCTGATATTGCACGGAAATATTTTTTTACATTAGAGGTCACAGCGACGTTGACCTTTGACCTTGTGACCCCCCAAAATATAGGAGTTTTCTAAACCTCATGATCAACCTCCCTACCAAGTTTGGTGAACCTAGGTCAAACCATTCTCAAGATATTGAGCGGAAATGTTTTTTACATTGGGGGTCGCCGCGACCTTGACCTTTGACCTAGTGACCCCAAAAACAATAGGGATCTTCTACACCTCATGACCAACCTCCCTACCAAGTTTGGTGAACCTAGGTCAAACCGTTCTCAAGATTTTGAGCAGAAATGTTTTTTATATTGGGGGTCGCCGCGACCTTGACCTTTGACCTAGTGACCCCAAAAACAATAGGGATCCTCTACACCTCACGACCAACCTCCCTACCAAGTTTGGTGAACCTAGGTCAAACCATTCTCAAGATATTGAGCGGAAATGTTTTTTACATTGGGGGTCGCCGCGACCTTGACCTTTGACCTAGTGACCCCAAAAACAATTGGGATCCTCTACACCTCACGACCAACCTCCCTACCAAGTTTGGTGAACCTAGGTCAAACCATTCTCAAGATATTGAGCGGAAATATTTTTTACATTGGGGGTCGCCGCGACCTTGACCTTTGACCTAGTGACCCCAAAAACAATTGGGATCCTCTACACCTCACGACCAACCTCCCTACCAAGTTTGGTGAACCTAGGTCAAACCATTCTCAAGATATTGAGCGGAAATGTTTTTTACATTGGGGGTCGCCGCGACCTTGACCTTTGACCTAGTGACCCCAAAAACAATAGGGATCCTCTACACCTCACGACCAACCTCCCTACCAAGTTTGGTGAACCTAGGTCAAACCATTCTCAAGATATTGAGCGGAAATGTTTTTTACATTGGGGGTCGCCGCGACCTTGACCTTTGACCTAGTGACCCCAAAAACAATAGGGATCTTCTACACCTCATGACCAACCTCCCTACCAAGTTTGGTGAACCTAGGTCAAACCATTGTCAAGATATTGAGCGGAAATGTTTTTTACATTGGGGGTCGCCGCGACCTTGACCTTTGACCTAGTGACCCCAAAAACAATAGGGATCTTCTACACCTCATGACCAACCTCCCTACCAAGTTTGGTGATCCTAGGTCATGCGGTTTTCCAGTTATCGATCGGAAACGAAGTGTGACGTACGGACGGACTGACGGACTGACGGACTACCGGACTACCGGACTACCGGACTGACGGACAGGGCAAAAACAATATGTCTCCCCCAGAGAGGGGGAGACATAAAAAGTCCAATTCTAGGATCACAATACACATGATATCATATTGGAAATCATGATTAACAAAGAAGGTGTTTTAAACATTTCTTGTTAACATTACCAGACAATAAGACTCTTTCCTGCCTTCCCTCATCATATTGCTCTCAACAATCTGCATAACCTGAAATTATATTTGAATAATGCAATACTTGATAACTTTGTCATTATCAACTATGACTGTAAGTCTTGGATAAAACCTTTCAGTTCCCAGTGTCTTTGATATTCTTGAAGATATATTACAAAAAGAAAAGGAAAATCTTTACTGTGATATCTGATCTGCTTTCATTGCCACAATTGATGACAATAAAATTTGGACAAATGGGAGCAATTCTCTCAATTAGAATCTGACATTGCATTAAGAATGTTATGCATCAGTCATTTATAACCACAAACACTTGACAAAGTACCATTATGAACCAAACATACATAAAATAACATTCAAATATTCGTCTTTGATGTTGCAAACGTCAAAGTAAAATCATATATATCTTTATGCCCCCACAAAGTGGCGGCATATAGGGTTGCCCTTGTACGTACGTACGTCCCGAAGATTGTTTCCGATCTAATTCTTGAAAACCGTTTGTCCAATCCTCACCAAACTTTAAACACATGTTTGTGACCATAATATCTTGATCAAGTTCGATAGTCATGGAAATCGCTTTAGTCATTTAGGAGTTACGGCCCTTTTTTGCCAAAAATACTTCAAAAATATATGTTTCCAATCTAATTCTTGAAAAGTATGTGTCCAATCCTCACCAAACTTTACATACATGATTGTGACCATAATATCTTGATCAAGTTCGATAGCCATGGAAATCGCTTTTGTCATTTAGGAGTTACGGCCCTTTATTTGCAAAAAAAGACTTGAAAAATACGTCCCGAAGATTGTTTCCGATCTAATTCTTGAAAACTGTTTGTCCAATCCTCACCAAACTTTTATTTACTGTTAGCATACTTGATCCCAATCCTTTCGTACCACAGCGACACGTCATGGTGACGGAGCACTTACAAAGTTGACTTGAGGCTGTTTATCCATGTCGACATATTGGAAGTCCAAGTTATAATCCTTAAAAGAGTTATTATACTAAAACGGGAGCTTTAAGGGCTATCCGGAAATAAAACTAGTTGAAATGGTCGCAGTCAACAGTTTCATGGTTTACTTTACGGAAAAATTTAAGGGTGATAGATTCCAATGGTCAGACTGTGAGCGTGTATAGAATATAACGTCGACCTCTTCAAAAAGGAGGTAACAAACCAAAACAGGAACAGAACAGAACAGTATTGACATGTCAAACTCAGTTTATACGAGTTCTAATCCTTTCGACGAAGATGAAGACGGTTATAGAAATAAACATAACCGTCCCAGCCGCGAGAAGTTGTCACAAGAAGAACAGATCCAGCGGATGATGCAAGAAATCGAGGATTCTGAGGCACGACAGCTCGAGAGTACGAGGAGGGCTCTCGCAAGTATTGATGAATCAGAACGAATGGGTGTCGCTACTGCAGAGGTAGTTTTAAGATATTACCATTGAAACACATTAATTCTATAATGTGAATGGTTTAAAATGTGTTTGTCACCCGAATTGATTAACATTCTTGTTTAAAATTCAATATTTCTTTTATACTTAAGTTTTGAAAATTTATATATTTCTTTTCAATTTTTTACCCTTCTTTTGCCAATAAGGATTGGTTGGGGTTACGGCTGGAATCATAACAATAGTGGCAGACCATCAGATTATTACTATTTTTATGATATCTCAATAAAATGTTTGTTTGACTGTGAGGATAGTAGTGATTGTCATGTCTATTTATAGCCAACTGTGAAACGAAACACATTCAATATTCATCATCACTTGATCTTGCAACCCTAGCAGGGACATAAACATTTAACTGAATTAAGAGTTCATTTTAATTTTCTGATCGATTTTGAAGCCAAAGTTTGAGCCTCATTCCCAATGCTTGAACTCAGAGTTTTCGCCATGATTTTCCGAAGGCTTGTCAGGGCTGACTTATGGGGTGGGTATGTGGCGGTATCCCCTATCTATGTCAATATTATTTTTATAATTGTAGTGCACTACATGTTACAATTACTAAAAATGTTAAAAAAATCAAAAAGTACAGTTGAACACCGCTATTCCGAACACCGTTTATCCGAAATTATCGCTATTTGGAGATTATTATTTTGGTCCAGATTTTACTCCTTCTTTGTTTAACTAAATTTTTAATCTTTATTCTTAAATCACTAGTCTGAAATAATTGCTATTTCGAGGTAAAAATTACAGTCCCAATTTGGTATTTCACACCTATATATCAATTCTTATTTCGAACTGGATCATGTCATAGTTTTGCACACCATACTTCAAATGCACTCAGGCATCGGCTTGATGTGACAATGGAGCAGAATTAGTGCTTGTTAAAGAATGACATTGAGCACGCGTATGTTAAAAACATTGATTTCCAAAAATGAGCGATTCATTTGGGTGATATAGTGTGTATATAATTGCTGAGTAACACAATCTGAATATCATTCAGAAATGCCTCATCAGGTCCGATTTAATAAAGAAGGATAATAACGAATTATATGTCATTTATAAAGCAATAAATCGACAAATATTTTTGTATACGACAAATATCACTCATACCGAATGTATCGTATTGGTAACGTGTAACCAACATTACAATCTTCACGACTTAGTATTCACATCGTCTATAATTTGCGAACGCTGTCATGCTGTCATTTTCTGAAATTTGTTGATCCGAAATATCGCTATTCCGAAATATATTTTGGGGGTCCCTACGAATTCGGATTAACGGTGTTCAATTGTATATCATAATATGTCTGCAGAGAGAGGGACAAATTGGATATTTGCTTGTCACACCCATAATTCCAATCCAAATATATTAATTTGAGTTTCTTCTCACATTGGAAGGGTTGACATCAAGCATTAAAACAACAGCTATAAACAGGGTTCTCATTAAGAACCAGCTCTCACCCAAGAAATGAACAGTTCAAATGGCTTTTGAGTCTGAACAAATTTGCGTTAACCTAAATAAAAGAAATAAAGAAATATTACGCAAATAAGAGTACCCTTTTTTGCTGTTTAAAAATACTTTTGCATCCTTATGTGCAGCGGCTGACTGGTTTTATTTATCAAATAATGTTTTTATAATAATCACCATATCTTTTTGACGTTGTCTGTATTAAGTCACATATGTAAGAATCATACAGACGCTCTTATATAGTTAATGGCCAAATTTAGAGAGATGCATTCGTCTCAATGAGACAACAAGCTGAACAATGTCAAAAACATGAAAAGGGAAAGATTGACAGGTCTAATTTAAAATTGTATCAGTTGTATAATATGATCATTGGATGCCCTTTTTATGTAAGATTTAACTGTAAACTATGTGTAATCAGAATGGCGATGAATGCAGGAAATGATGTGCTTGTTTTCAAAATGTCCCTATCTTATCAAGAACCCTGCATAAAATATTTATATATGACATCGAATTGGAGCAAGGCTTTAAAGCTGCACTCTCACAGATATACCATTTTTACAGCCGTTACTAACGGTTTAAGAAAAAGGCATAGTATGTCAATTTTTGAACTTAAATATAAAAATCTGCAATCTAATTTTTTGTCAGCAGTCTTATATAATTGGTTTCCATGCATTTTCGCAAAAATTGGTTTCAAGACAAAAAATAAAAAAGTTGTCAAAACGTCCCATCTTTGAGAGTGCAGCTTTACGGGCTAAACAATTTAGAATAAGTCTGTTGGTTTTAACATTTGTCCTCATGTGTCCTGCATTGATTGCATTCTTCTTCATTGCACAACATTGAAAAATGAGCATGTATCTGTTTCTGTCATGATGTATTTGTTTATTACTTAAATTCCCTTTCAATATCACAAAAAATGTGAAGTAGAACTAGATATATACCTTGACATGTACAAAGGATTTCTTAGAACTTATACGTAGACCGATTTAGGGACAAATCAAGTAACTGTTATACCTACATCCATGGAATTTCTTTTTTGAAACTTTTTTGAAATATTTTATTACAAAAATTAAGTCAAAGTATGTGGAATTGTTTGTTCAGGCCCTAAATTATCAAAAAGCAACTTAAAGTTAATCTTAAAAACTGAAAAAAAAAGACTTAAAATTTCCAAACAATATAAAAAATATAGTTAACGTTACATCAGTTATATTACCTCTAGATGTTTATGTTAATCAATAAGATGTTTCCCTTTTATAAACTAGCTAATGTACAATTGGAAATACAGTAATAATTGGTCACAACCATACATCTTTATTTGAAAAGTTTTAACACTAACTAAATTGTCATTTTCTTCCAAAAATGTTTAACCCTGCAAGTTACCCTGTTCTTTACACTTGACGAAATTGTAAACTACTTAATTTTAAGACATGTAATGTATTGATCATTTTGTATTTGTACATGTACTGACTGGTTTGTCATAAAAGACAGATTTGACACTTTATATAAATAGTAATGTGATTTTTTTTAAATAAAACAGTTCTTTACCATTAATCCCAGACACTTATGATATAAGTTAAACTAACGAATGATAAAAACAAGCTTTACAAACTGATAACACTTACCTGGGATGGATCAGTTTTTCTACATAACTTAAATAAATAAATGTGTATATAATTTAATCATTTTATATACAATTGTAACAAAGATAACAATTTATGAAAGATGCAACAATTGGAACTTGATTGATTTTGCTGGAAGATTTTTGTGTTTGTTTTTTTCAGGAATTACTTCAACAGCGTGAGCAGCTTAAGAACATTGAAATCAAAACTGGTAAAATAAATCAGGATTTAAAAACATCTCAAAAACACATCACAAGTATTGGGAGTATCTTTGGCGGAATTAAAAATTGGTGGAACGGTGATAAAGAGAAAGAACCAGCAGGTGCTACACCAACTGAGAAAAAGGGAAAGTTGGAACAAACATTGGAACATCAGAGCACATCACGACCTCATCCAGCAGAACGGTACAAGACTGATGATGGACATGGGTTTTATGAAGAAGATTTAGATTCCAAGTTCATGAAAGGTGCTCGAAAGCCTGAACCCCAGCAGTACTTTAAACCAATTACAAACAGCAGCAAAGAACAGAGGCTTAATGAAAATTTAGGTAAGTTACACAAATATCACCAACTATGTTCGCTACATATGTCTGTGACATTCTGAAAAATTATACAACAATAGTACATTGATTTTGAATTTAAACTGAGTCATCCAGATAAATTATATTAACTTCAAAATACAAAACTTTTGATTTCTTAACTACAGAAGTTTGTATCTGGTATGTTAATGAATTCTGTTTGAATGTGATCAATTCTGTATTGTACTCTAGATATGATGTCGGAGGGAATGTCTCGTCTGAAAGGTTTGGCTATCGGACTTGGTGATGAGATCGAGACACATAACGAACTTCTTGACCGCATCAACACCAAGGTGGACCGTGCTGACATCAAACTTAAAGACCAAAACAAACAGATGCGGGGTATTCTCAAATGATACATGCAAATCACAGGCTGTCATCACATTTAGTGGGTCAATGTGCAGTGTAGATGTTAAGATTAGTGCAAGTTGTTTCCATTTTGAACATTTCTTGTATTAAACTGAATCAATGCTAGATTGGACAACTGTATGAGATTGTTATCAAGATTATTTTTGATGAAGTTTACCGACTTACAAAAATAAGTTGAAGTTATTCAATTATCTTTTTAAGAATTAAGAATTAACCATCACTTAAGTCCTAGAATTGTATGAGCAAGATTTTTTTATTCCAATTACCGGTTAATCTATGCTTTTTGCATAAATATAATTGTCTAATCTGAGTTTAGTAAATTTTTGCAGGAACACATGGTCTTGTCTTGGGAGTTTTAGTAAAACTGGACAAAGTACTATTAACAGCTATAAATTAAGTATTGATAACTTGTTACTCATTTATATAATTCTTTTAACACAATCAAGTAACATGCTAATTCCTTATGACTTGCAGTAGTCCTGTTATATATACAACTTTAATTTGCCATCAATGACTTTCAATTTTGTTGCACTTGTAGTTCGTATTGTGTAATTCTGTGATAATTGTTATGTTTGTGTGTGCATTTCTTGTATTTATTTCCAGGTCATATACAGATTTTTTCCAACATACTTTTGATTTTACTTTAGAAATATACTTGCCTGCTTTAGTATGTTTATTATTCAGTTGGGTTATAAGCAGGATTTCCTCCACACTGGGTGATGAGTATATGTACTTCATTTCTGATTTAGATTGAAAATGTGATACCGCATAATTGTGTCTATAAATAAAGGACTTGCTTTGATACTTACTAAAAGAGACTATGAATATAAGAGTTTATAAGTGTTTACATTTGTATGTCATGTAAAGCCATGGTCATATTGCACTTTTGGTATAAATTATACATTGTAAACATGTAATGGAATGAGCAATACATGTACACTTTAAAAACATTCCTTTCTGTATAACATTTAAAAAAAAAAACTGCTATTGTTATGCCCCCCTTCGAAGAAGAGGGGTATATTGCTTTGCACAGGCATGTCGGTCGGTCGGTCGGTCCGTCGGTCCGTCGGTAGACCAAAGCTTGTCCGAGTGATAACTCAACAATTCCTGGACGTATGGTCATCAAACTTCACATGAAGGTTGGGCCTGACCAGTAGATGACCCCTATTGATTTTGGGGGTCATCAGGTCAAAGGTCAAGGTCACAGTGACCTTTAATGGTAAAATAATTTTAAAGCTTGTCCGAGTGATAACTCAACAATGCCTGCACCCATGGCCCTCAAACTTGACATGGAGGTTGGGCCTGACCAGTAGATGACCCCTATTGTTTTTGGGGGTCATCAGGCCAAAGGTCAAGGTCACAGTGACCTTGAATGGTAAAAGGTTGTCCGAGTGATAACGTGACAATGCCTGCACCCATGGCCCTCAAACTTGAGTTGGAGGTTGGGCCTGACCAGTAGCTGACCCCTATTGTTTTTTGGGCTCAATGGGTCAAAGGTCAAGGTCACAGTGACCTTGAATGGTAAAAGGTTGTTCGAGTGATAACTCAACAATGCCTGCACCCATGGCCCTCAAACTTGACTCGGAGGTTGGGCCTGACCAGTAGATGACCCCTATTGTTTTTGGGGGTCATTGGGCCAAAGGTCAAGGTCACAGTGACCTTGAATGGTAAAAGGTTGTCCGATTGATAACTCAACAATGCCTGCACCCATGGCCCTCAAACTTGACTTGGAGAATTGGCCTGACTAGTAGATGACCCCTATTGTTTTGGGGGGTCATTGGGCCAAAGGTCAAGGTCACAGTGACCTTGAATGGTAAAAGGTTGTCCGATTGATAACTCAAAAATGCCTGCACCCATGGACTTGGAGAATTGGCCTGACCAGGAGATGACCCCTATGGTTTTTGGGGGTCATCTGGCCAAAGGTCAAGGTCACAGTGACCTGGAATGGTAAAAGGTTGTCCGAGTGATAACTCGACAATGCCTGCACCCATGGCCCTCAAACTTGACTTGGAGGTTGGGCCTGGCCAGAAGATGGTCCCTATTTATTTAAGGGGTCATTGGGCCAAAGGTCAAGGTCACAGTGACCTGGAATGGTAAAAGGTTATCCGATTGATAACTTGACAATGGCTGCACCCATGGCCCTCAAACTTGATTTGGAGGTTGATCCTGGCCAGAAGATTGTCCCTATTAATTTTAGGGGTCATTGGGCCAAAGGTCAAGGTCACAGTGACCTTAAATGATAAAAGATTGTCCAAGTGATAACTCAACAATGCCTGCACCCATGGCCCTCAAACTTGACATGGAGGTTGGGCCTGACCAGTAGAAGACCCCTATTGATTTTAGGGGTCAAAGGTCAAGGTCACAGTGACCTTGAAAGCAAACTGGACAATTCTTGGACCTATGATCATCAAACTTGACATGAAGGTTGGGCCTGCCAAGTAGATGACCCCTATCGACTTTGGTCATCAGGCCAAGGTCAATGTCACAGTAACCTTTAATGCAAAAAAGTTAACAAATCTTCCCCCAATGATATCTCGACAATGCCTGAACCTATGATCATTAATCTTGACATGGATGTTAAGCCTGACCAGTAGATCACCCTTATTGATTTTAGGATTCATAGAGCCAAAGGTCAAGGTCACAGTGATCTTGAATGGTAAAAGGTTGTCCGAGTGATAACTCAACAATGCCTGAACCCATGGCCTTCAAACTTGACTTGGAGTTGCATCTGACTTGTAGATGACCCCTTATGATTAAGGGGTCATCGGGTCAAAGGTCAAGGTCACAGTGACCTTGAACGAAAAAAACTTGTCTTTTGATAACTTGACAATGCCTGCACCCATGGCCCTCAAACTTGACATTTAGGTTTCAGGTGACCAGCTAATGACTCTGGATTTTGAGTTCATAGAGTCAAAGGTCATGACGGTCATAACACACTTTATCCTCACACTTTAATGGTCATAATCTTAAAACAGCAACAAATCAGCTGTCATTTCGGTCCATGCATATTTCATTCAATTGTCCATATAATCCTGACAACATGGCGCTCAGGGGGGGCATAATGTTTGACAAACATCTCTTGTTTTCTTTAGATTTTCTCATTTTTGTTTGAATATAAGATTAAATTTAAAGATAATGAAACTGTATAGATATAAAAGAGCATTTAATTAACATCATATAGTATTTTGTTTTGTAAAGTCATTTTGATATGTTCAACTGCATATAGCTGTTGTCACATTGTTGGCAGATGCTGCAGTAGAGGTTACTGCAGATCTAGTCATCTATTTACTTTTTATTTCATTATTTCCTATGAATAACCTCAGAATCTGCTGTAAATCTATACAATAGAACATGTGTTAATATTGTATTCATTTATATTGTGTCTGGAATAGATCAGGAACCAGTTACATTTGTTACATTTACTTTTATATGATGCTCATTTATCTTGTATATAATTTGAACTATAGCTATTACTGGATGTGATTAATACCCCCACAATGCCGACTTCATGATGTAAAAGAATCACTGGGAGTTATGTATGCTCCTTAAATGCACTATGTTGTAAAGAAGGTATCAATTATGTTACTTGTGTCTCATACAGTTGAATTAAAAAACAAGAGGGCCATGATGGCCCTAAATCGCCCACCTGAGTAAAAGAGTTTAAACTTTGTAATCAATATAGCTTGATATTTGTTCTCAAAGAATATTGACAAACATACTGGTCAAACATGTTCCCTGGATAATCACTGACAGGACTTGTCACAGTTGCCTGCACACTGACAGGACTTGTCACAGTTTCCTGCACACTGACAGGACTTGTCGATTACTGCACACTGACAGGATTTTGTTCAGTTGCCTGCACACTGACAGGACTTGAACATTGACTGAACATTGACAGAATTCGTTTCTCATACCTGCACACTGACAGGGCTATGTTCAGTTGCCTGCACACTGACAGGACTTAATAATTGACTGCACACTGACAGCACTTGGTTTAGATACCTGCACACTGACAGCACTTTTTTCAGTTGCCTGCACACTGACAGGACTCGTTCAATTGCCTGCACACCGACAAAACTATGTTAAATTGCTTGCACACTGAAAGAACTTTTAGTATAGATACACAAACAACTGACAGGACTTCGTTCAATTGCCTGCACACTGACAAAACTATGTTAAATTGCTTGTACACTAAAATAACTTTTAGTATAGATACATAAACAACAAACAGTGCACCATCCAATAAAATCAATAATCTGCCCTAGGCTCTAACCATCAAAGAACAATACTCCATCATATTCTATTATTGCTTCTTCCATCTAGGACAACATCACCATACTTCAAATAGTGGTAATGAAATTTTTGTGTATAAGTCTTATTCACTATCCACACAGAAGATGAGATTTGTAGCTTAGTTTACAATAATATACATGAAGTTTAATGGAAAAGTCTGAGTTTTAAATTTATCATTAAGTAAAAATGAAATTTTTTCTAATGAATAAAGTGTATAATAATTAGTTTAATCTATGATCCTAAAAAAAGAACAATAATTACCTTAGAAGTGACTATGTTGAAGACTTAATAAAATTTAAAGTCTATTCCCTTGTTACTAAAAATATGAAGAAGTGGAATCTCCAACAAAAAGGGAGACCATATAGAAAGACTTGCTGCCCTTGTTTCAAGGATAAACTTTACATAACTATCAAAATGTATCTATAATGAACTTTTAACCCACTGGGTGAGGCCAATTTTTCTTCAGGGGCATACTTTGAATAAACATGGTAGATAACTAATAGACAATGTTACACACCAAATATTTAAGCACGAGGCTTAATAGTATTTGCCAAAAAAGTTTTGTAATTTTTCCTTTAGGTTGCCATGGCAACCAGAGTTCTGTATGGAATTCATTTCTTTGAACAATTTTAAAAAAAGCTCCAACCAAGGATCATTCCTATGAAGTTTCATTAATATTGTCCAAGGGGTTAAGGAGAGGATGATGATTATAACAAATTGTTGACATTTTTCTTTAGGTTGCCATGGCAACCAGAGTTCTGCATGGAAATAAATTATTTGAACAATTTTGAAAAAGCACCAACCAAGGATCATTCCTATGAAGTTTCATCAAAATTGTCTGAGGAGTTTAGGAGAAGAAGATGATTATATCCAATTGTTGACATTTTCCTTTAAGTTGCCATGGCAACCAGAGTTCTGCATGGAATTAAATTCTTTGAACAATTTTGAAAAGCACCAACCAAGGATCATTCCTATGAAGTTTCATCAAAATTGTCCAAGCGGTTTAGGAGAAGAAGATGATTATAACCAATTGTCGACATTTTCCTTTAGGTTGCCATGGCAACCAGAGTTCTGCATGGAATTAAATTCTTTGAACAATTTTGAAAAAAGCACCAACTAAGCATCATTCCTATGAAGTTTCATCAAAATTGTCCAAGCTGTTTAGGAGAATATGATTTTAACCAATTGTTGACGACGGACGACAGAGGCCGAACATAGACCGATCACAAAAGCTCACCTTGTTCCTTTTGTAAAGCACTTCTCATCAACACATTCAAAATGAAGCCGATACCTTAACAACATATTGAGTTATAACTTGGTACAAAACAGAATAAACAAATTCAAAGGGCATTAACTCCTGCAATCGAGCTTTTGTTTTTTTATGAGAATGAATGAGTGTATTGGTTACGGCAATGCAACTACAGATTAAACTATAATCGAGTATTATCAAATGTTGTAGAGGTCAACCGAGGACAACTTTTGTTTCCACAACTGTACACATGGTCCAAATTTCATTGCTGTAGCTTCAAAAATAAAAAAGTAGATCCAACGGTCAGTATAGCTCATCCGAGAACAACATTGATATTTGTTTGCAAATGTGGACATGGTCTCAATTGCTGTAGCTTTAAAAATAAGAAAGTAGGTCAAAATGTCACAAAGTCATCCAAGCAAAACATTGATTTTTTTTTTTTTTTTTTTTTATAAACTGTACACATGGTCCAAATTCTGTAGCTGTAGCTTCAAAACTAAGAAAGTAGGTCAAAAGGGGTGGGGCCAGCTTTGACCCCAGGGGAATAATTTGAACAAGCTTGGTAGAGGGCCATCATAGGATGCTACATACTAATCATCAAAGGTCTGGGCCATGTGGTTTGAGAAAAGATTTTCAAAGATTTCCATATAAAAGTCTATAGGAAACTTGTGAACCCCAGGGTGTGGCCAGTTTTGTCTCCAGGGGCATACAATATTTTGAACAAAATTTGTGGAGGACCACTGTATGATGCTACATATAAAATATTAAGGGTCTGGGCCTAGCAGTTTTAGACGAGAAGATTTCCCCCATTTAAGTCTGTTGGAAATTTGTGACAATGATTTGAACAAACTTGATGGAGAACTACTATATGATGCTACATGTATGTACAAAATATCAAGCATCTGGGCCTTTAGGTGTCATACAAGATTTCCCCATATACATGTAAATATGTAAGAGACTTGTGACCAATGTGGCAGGGCCAGTTTTGACCCATAGAGCATGATTTCAACATACTTGGTCGAGGACCATGAGACAGCTGAACACATGTAAAAGCTCTAGGCCTCATGGTTTTTGTCAAAGTTTTGCATGGAATTCATTTTTTTGAACAATTTTGAAAGGGCACCATCCAATTCCAAGGTACATCCCAGTGATTTTTTATCAAAATAGCCAGGTGGTTCAGGAGATGATGTTTGAAGGAATTGTCGACCAGCGATGGACAATGGGAAAAGGTTTTCCTGAGCACTGTGTGCCCAGGTTAGCTAGAATACCATGCACAAAATGTTTCTTATGCACAACACTCCTCCTCAACACAGTCAACATGTGTATGAAGTAATAGAAAAGTAGACTTGCCAACATTTCTTGATAGGTGTTTTTTTTCCATCTTAGAAATAGCCCCTAAAATGTGTATTGTTATGTCATTTTTCAACATAAAACATATCGAGGCTATTTGTTGATTTCAGTATAAGATCATATTTTATTTCACCAGTGTAACAGAAAAACATTTTCACAAGACAGTGGCTCTGACCTATGACCTGATTATGAACGTGAAAGATATTTACTTCCAGTTCCAGTGTGTGTATACCACGTGATAAATTGCGTCATAAATGCTTCGTCGGAAGGCAATATTTTGTTTCGATTGAAGACTTAAAAAAATGATAACTTTTCATTTTCTTGAGCATTTTTAATGAAACAGCGCAGTCTATGCCGCTTACGGAGCCCCGCCTTCAGTCTTTTACCAAATTTTGATTGAGAGTTTAGTTTCTTATAACACTTTGATAAACCTTTTCACGATACGGCCGTCTGACAGTGCACTGTCAAAACATTGTTTTGGAAACAGGTTTGTCGAAGGATGAAACTAATCACCTTATCAAACTCCGGTTATAAAACAAAGGTGGGACTCTTTAAGCTGCATAGACTGGCCTTTGTTTTATTTAAAATGGTGTAGTGAGCGAAAAGTTATCTTTCATTTAAATCTTTATTTTAAGCAAAATATTGCCTTCTGATGTAGCATATGACGTAATTTATCACGTGGTATACGTACACTGAGTTCAATGTGGTAAACATTTAAAAATCTTTCAGTTCAGTAGGGGACTGACTGATAGACATGTCAAAGCAGCAACTACATGCTTCCCCAAATCCATTCAACTATCAAACTTCAGAAAATCCTTTCAATTTATACAAATTCATTTGGGGAGGACAGCATAAGAGGGCGCTTGGTGATAGATAACAATGAATGTAAATAACAGCAGAATTTATTCAAAGAATTGTACAATATTAATATTAAAATATTTTAATAATAATAGACTTTAACATATATTCTTTTACTGTCCCAGCAGTTAGGTTTCAAAAGTAATAAAAAAGGGCTATGCTATGATGTAAAATATTAGAGAGATTAGATACGCTTAACTTATTGACTCACATGCAATCAAGTAGATAAAAAATAAAGAAAAATGACACTTGGGTATATGCAAGGACATTTTATCCATAAAAAAGTAATGTTCATACCAATATAGGGATTTAGATACGCTGCATTGAGTTCATAGTATTCAGCAAACAAACAAAAATATGAAACTAAAATATCTCTTGTACACAACAAAAGAAAAACAAGCCCAAAAGTCTTCAGCAGTTGTCTGGATTATGCAGCACACTTGCAGCAGGTTGGTAGAAGGTTAATACACAAAAAAGAAACAACAAAAGATATAAAAGAAAACACAAATGCACAATAAGAAAGTTTCACATGGCATAAATACATGTATGTTATCTATCGAATAGTGAATGATTTCAATCACATAATCAGGCTGTTCAATCTAGTATCTATAATTTATCAAGCTATTTAATTAACAACTTGTTCATAATTTGTCCATAACACTTTGTACAGCATATAGAGCTCATAGTTTCACATCTGTATAAAAAACAACAACAACAAAGGTGAAATCTATGCAAACTAAGCACATGTGACAGTGAAACACTCACAGCTCAACAAATGTAGGAATATCTGAACACAATGTATGAACACAGAAGCCTTGCCAGGAATTATCACATTACATTACACATATAGCAACTACACTTGTACCTTCTGACTGCATTACCTCTTGTACTCTGAATAACAATTAAAAACAAACTTCTATCATCAAAATTTACGAAATGATTCAAATGCAAACATTCACCTAACTAAATACATTAATTCAGTGAAGAAACAATCTCCATTGTAACAAAAGGGTTCTTTACGGTACATTACGTTTTAATAAAAAAATGTTACAAAATCATATGCATACAAAACAAAACAATAACTAAAAAAGGTTAACAGATATATATTTAAATAGTTTCACAGCATTAAAACTGTCAATTTCAGAGGGAAAGTACTTTTTTCTTGAACTAACACAATAAGATACACAATTAAGATAATCTACACATGATCTTCATAAGAACTCAACATCTAATAGTTTCTTTCCTATTAATTTGAAATAGGTCAACTCCTGTAACTGGTTAAAGACCAGTTGTCTGTGCTATTATAAATGTAAGTACAGGTATGTGATATGGCTGTCAGACCTGTATACATTGCATATAACAAACATTAAAACCAAAAATAAACTCTTAACATTTAACAAGAGTTAGGTACATGTAATTCTGCATGCTGTAAATGCTGGTTTCACAGCTGTTTATAAGAAGGGTAACTAGCAACAATAGTACATGTAAGTATACATATCTGTAAAACTTAACAAGCAATGAAAGACAGTATTAGTAAGCATTTCAAAAGCTAAAACATCATTTATTTGTCTTTTAAGTCGATGTAGGTAACACAGATGCAGATTTACGGAGACTCATGCCGCTGGCTGCCAGCTTGAGAAAGAAGTAGACTACCTCTGTCTGCTGGCTCGACTCCTTGGCCGCTAGAGCCATCTGCAGCATTGGGTCAACGTTTGACTCTTTCACAGCTGGGTGCATCAGTGTTGGCCCAAATATCGTGGCTAGGTTGCTAACCGACATCTTGTTCTGAACGCTTTGATTGGCTATGCGTACAAGGTGCTCCATCATGTAGACGATAGTGTAGTAGTTGGCATCTGGAAGTCCATGCAAAAGTTCCAGCATGCAACGCTCCTTCGCATCCGCATTCTGAAGCTCTGGATTATAATAATGAAGATGTTTGGTCTGTCTTATGTCATATAAAAATCTAATATGTGCTCAAAACTTGAGGTTGCAAGGCATGCAAAAATAATACACAATATAAAAGAGAAAATAAATACTGCAGCAGATAGTCTTTGACAAAGTTTTCATTTGCAGCATTAACATTCTTTATATTCAACAACACAAAGTACTTAAGTATTTTCTTACGGCTTGTCTGTATGAAGGACTTGTAGTGAGTTTCAGTAAACAGTGGTTCTGGCAGCTCCCTGAAGTACAACTTGAGAACCCCAGTCACTGTGTGGATGTCGGCATCCTCTGCAAACGCACTGGCTGCTATTGGATCTACAATAGGAAAATAAAATTAATTCATTGCCTAATGACTACTTCTATTTAAGCACAGTCGATATATCTGAAGTTAAAACAGTGTCTTATACCTGCCTAGTAAATATAATTTTATTTCAACCAAATATACCTAAAACACATTTTTACTGTTCAAGAATGCAATATTACTTTGTGGGATTTGAATGTAGCTGGCTTTTATCAAATAAAAATGTATTCTGTAAACGTGAAAGCATTGCACATGTTTAGTTTACTTACGGTAAGTGTGTGAATGAAATTAAATGGAGGACAAATTCATATTATGTGCACCTAATGTTTGGTAATGACAAACAAAAATTTTTATTGTAGAGTTACATCTAGAAGGAATAGACTTTAACAGATGCTTATTACACAAAACAAAACTGAAATATGTATGCTAAGCAAATATATATCAGAAGCTTTTATGCTTGCTATATGATATTGATAAATGTTTAAGCTACACTCTGTATTGTATTCAATATATTGTTATTTCTACATTCTTAAGTATAAAAGAATTACTTCATGTATTAACTATACCAATATTATGATTGTTTATGTTATGTAATTCATACATTGTAACTTGATTTGTTCTATTGTTTCATGATTTGCAATGGTACTATTAAATTTCATGCTTTTTAGCAGTTATAATATTTCCATGTTAATATATTGATCAATTATGTGTATGTAACACCAAAAACTGCTAAGTTTAAAATGTATGATTTATTAGTATATAACAAATACATCAAATGGAATGTTTGATTAAAATTCCATTTATCTTCAAATTAAACCCAAACTGTGAAGATGTCCTATCATCAGGTTAAAAATTATTGCTAAGATATGAAGTATTGCGTAACATTGACCTCCAACTATGACCTTAACCTTTGAGATGAGAGCACAAATGACATGAACAACTTAAAATGAAGCTTTACAATGCTGTAGAGATGTGACTGATATAAAACTTATTCCAAAGATACATGTATCTATAATTTGCAGCATGACATCCAAGTGTGACCTTGACCTGTGAGATAGAGCACATATTTTATTTGTGCCATACCTTATCATTCTACAATACTACGGAATTGCGTTTGATCTTTTAAAGTAATGGCTGAGACATGAATTATTTTGATGGAGTCCACATTGTCCAACCTTTTGAGATGAGAGCACAAATAGTATACATGGCATAATCTGCATTTATAGCATCAACATTGAATCAAGATAAACCCAGAAGCTAGGGATAACAGAAATAAAGCAATCTCAACCTGATAGATAAGGAGGCAAGATGATCATAATGATAAATTGGGTTAGTTTCTACTACATCACTGCAGCTTGATTCTGAATACAATTATAAGCTAAAATGAACATGTTGTAGTGTTTTTTTCCGGAAAGAAACAGGTACTGGTGTCCTTTCTTAGGAACAAAACAATGTGCTCCTGGTTGGATTTAAACCCACAACCATATGGACCACTCGACCACTCTCACCTTCTAAGAATAAATTAGTTACTCTATAATAATAGTCTATGCAAACAAGACATGAACAATGCAAGCATCTGTGATTATTCAAGAGAAAAAGCCTGATTTTAGCGTTTTCTTTTTAGACAAAAAAAAAAGATGATTGGCAGCACATCTATGCTTATATATGTAGAAAACAGAAATCAGCTGATTAATGTTGCAGTCCAAGAGTCTGCTAATGAATAACAGTCATATAGTCTACTAATGGGATACATGTATTCCCTCACACAAACACAAACCTTCTAGCAACACTATAGAAACAAAAAACAACATTTTGCAATGAATTTTGGTAACTAAAAGACAGAAACTATTCACTTCTATATAAAATAAATACTCTGGAACATTCAATAATCATTTGTTTCGTTGAGTTTTTTTTTACCAAGAACCTTTTTAATTCTATTTTTACTCAACTATTTTGCAATTCCAATTCAAACTAATAACAAAACATAAATTGTAAGATACTTCTAAAAATGCTAAAACTTACTTTTATCAAACAGTTTCTTGCAATGCTGGATATCGGAAGTAACACCGGACACTCGATATATCCCTACCTCATCCAGCCCTGTAACATAACGCATGCAAAGTAGAATTAAAAAATAGTGTTACAGTGAAGAAATTTCCTATAAATTGGTTGATTCCAAATCATATAGATATCACAACTTATAATATTGAAATTAATCTTATACGTTTCAACTATTAGTGGTCTTGTACAAGTTCTGCGAAAAATATCAAAATAAAAATGTTTTTACTTTTTAGGAATCACAAGTAATAAAGACAATGTTGTGAAAAGAATGCTAACTCTTGTCCTTTATTCCCCCAGGCAAACAAAGGTCAATACACAACACTTAATAAAACGAGAGATATGGCTCTTGCAATACATGTCTCAAGCAACATAGGTACAAAATTTTATTTAAATATCTCAACAGTTTGGTTATTGCCACGGCTAAATTTTTTTAATACAACGACGACAACTACCACAAGGACACTAAGGCTATGACGATACCAAGACAAGCTTAAAACATCATAAACAACATGAAATATGTGTACATACCCCTCCTTTCCACTTGCTGGACACACACTGTAACTATGGATGGAACTGTTTTGTTTTCACGCCTGAAAAGATATGATTACATCTATGTCCTTGCATCTTTAAAATAAGAATTTCTGAATGATATAAAGTGAATAAAGAGAGGATATTTGTTGATTTCAGTATAAGGTCATATTTTATTTCAAGAGTGCCATAGGAAAACATATGGTCTATGACCAGGATTGCAACACTGATTACAAATCAAGAACTACACAGAGATCAGTCTGATTCGTTTGAAGATGGGTCGTGTTCCAGAAGAAGAGTGAAGACCACGCTTCGTGACATAATTTAAGGCAGGTAGGATTTCAGTTTATCAGTTATTGTTGTGTGAATTTTCCGGGAAGTTCGTATTAAAAAGTCAATAAGATTGATGATATAACATTAAGTTTATGTTCAAGCAGTTGTTTTCATCTGTAATGTTCTGTACGAATGCAAATGTTGTAATATTCAGCATCAAGCATGTGAAAAAAGGAAAACCATTTTTTTTCTATCCAGGAAGTTATGTTGATTTCCCAAAATATCTTTATTTAAACATATGCAACCTTTTTTAATATCAATTAAAAAAAATTGGCAACATTTACTAGTTCTAGAGTGAGGGATTAAGTTTTTTATCAAAGGGGGTAACTGCAATTAATTTTAACAGTTGGTCTTATTTCACATCTTAGTTTGCAGCGTAAATATCAAATTGACATTTTCAATGCTCTTATTTCACCAATAAAACATCTTTTTAAAGAAATATTGCAAACCACTGAGGGTCATATAACATTATAAGGACTAGCCAGTCAGCCCGCGATGGTGTATATGGGCCGATGTGTAAGCTGAGGCTGAGTGCTGATTTACATTTCTTATATTATACCAAACATATTATATCGCTTTTTAATATTTTCAAAGCGCTATTGATGTGTTTTATTGAACAAAGCAAATAATGCAAAAACATTTCAACCTTTTCAAGTCCAGACTGTTTCTGACAATATTTTGCTGTTGTGAAAATTGCAAAGCTGTTCTAAACATTTGTATGATTTAAGTCGTCCTTAAAATATTTTTCCCACGTTCAATAAGTATTTTATGGTTTGCGGACTTCATAAAACTGGATTTAAAAAACCCAAAACAAACTAAAATGATATACAGGTCGATCGACCGATATATATAGATCTTATATAAAAATTATGCAATGTAGGGAAACATTTTTGTAAGGTATATTACTCTAAAATTGGATCCTTTGAAAACATTAAGAAATAGAATCAAAACTGAAATGCTTTACCTCGCAACGTTTTCAATCTTGACACCAAATATGCCAGTCCTTAACTTGGAGTGGGTTCTCTTCAGTGTTTTAGATGCTGGGGTATGTCTTATAGATATTGTTATGGATACCTGTAAATGAAAACCTCCATCAACTGTTTTTGCTAAGATATAAACAAATAATAACGCTTAGAAATACTTAGAAATAATATAATGTAAATGTCATAATATATCAGATATTAATATGCAATAATGCAATCAATCTTAAATTGATATTTATTACAAAAGGCAATATCATCTATGTCTGCCAAATATGTCTTGTGTCTTAAAATCAGATATCAACTTTTTAAAGAAGCAACTTACATCATTCATAGATATGGTTTTCTCATTAAACTTGGAATTTAACCAGGACATACTGAGCTGAAAATAAAAGAAGCAAGAAAATGGTGTATTGATAAGCAGTAATTTGAAAAACATAAACTTGTATAATATTTAAAGAAATCAGCTTTACAACTTTAAATAACACATTAAATCAGGCCCCAGTTTCTCGAAACTATAAGTCCCTTATAACAGGATTAAGCTAAGCTCACTTTTTTTGTTTTCCAACAATTTGCGTAACATTCGCTTTTGTTAAAGAGGTTTTATTCTTTGGATAGGGATTATCTGTATGATAATCACAATTAACCTTTTTCATTCATCTAAATTCGATTTTAAATACATATTTTCGCTTGTTGAAATAAGCTACTTATGCTTGTTAAGCTTAAGAAGTTTCGAGAAATTGGGCCCTGTTGAGCCAGTCTTTACAATTTTACCTCCAAAGCACACTTCCCAATGATGACATCACTCTCTGCATCTGGCCGTTTCTCAAAGCAGAGAATACGTAGAGTCTGGGAGCCATCAAGGTCAAGTTCAAAATCCTGGTTCCAGGAAACGTCGGTCTCATAACGGCATGCTCGCGTCTGGGCCTTCTTGTAGAAATGGCCGTACGAATCCATCTCAAGGCAGCAGTATACATCTGTAATGAAATATTGTGGTAAAGAATATAATATACAGTTCAGACACTTAACAGTTCAGACATTTTATCAATCTTAAACAGACAAAATATCTATACAACGCAGGTCCAAAGATTAATATAACCCTTACCACATGATCTGTCAATGCCCTGCATTTTGTGAATGGTGACATTCAAATTACCCGTCAACATCTCCTCATCTGGAATCATAACCATTCGTTTTATTTTATGAAGACATTATTTAAACTTTAGCATGTGAAAAACAAAAACATTTCTAGTGTAACAGCTATAAATTAAATTATTTTCACTTAAAAAAATAATGAAAATATATTATTTACCGGTTATTAATGAATAATGTACTGAATTGTGTCAATTTTTACCTTTCTTGAGCAGAACAACCCCAATGCCATTGACCTGGGTGTGCAACTTGGTGCTGTTAATTAGATCCTCACAGTCATGGTTGCTCAGGTGAACTTCAGGCAGAGCTGCAAATAAAACATGCTTATCTATGTATTAGCTTATTAAATGAAGTATCTCAGTTGCTCAGTAAAGTTTATGTCAGTTATAAATGTTTCACTTAGTGAACTTAAACTCCCTGCATTATTGCGATATCTGCAATACATGTATATTGTGTACATTGTTTGCAACATCCAGTATGACTCTACAGTCAACTAACCCAACATCAAAAACAATTCAATTTTGGCATGTCCACAGGATTAGATGGTCATAATATGTAAATGAAGGAATCTGATGCTTTTGTTTTGTTCAAGACAATAATTACATTTCTCTAAACTAACAGTTTCACCAGTTTTCCTACCCTGCGCTTTGAGGCCCTGTGAGCGGAGTGCTTCCCGCCATTCCTCTCGTTCGTAGTCAGTGGCAAAAAGAAGAGTGCGGGGCCTAAACCCCTCAACCCTGGTCTCCAGATTCACTGGTAACCGTGGCAACTGTTCCACCAGACTTGCCTCATGCTCCTGAATCTTCTTCTTCAACTTCTCTACATTACGCAGAACTCGCTTCTGTGTCAGGGAAAACGGCTTCTGCATGTACAAAATATTCATCAAGTCAAAATACAACATAAAGAGCCCTTACCTTAAACTGTTATTCATTGAATCAAGGTACCACAACAATTCACATTCTATAAATCAGTTGCATGAATAAAAACATAAATGTGCATATATAGTATTCTGCTGTATTATATATTTCGAAAGAAAACTGCAGATGTAACATACGTCTCTAGAAGCATCTGCACGCAGCATTTCCTCCCGCAGCTCCACCTTTAGGTTTCCGATCTTAAACTTCAGATCCTCAAAACTCCCCTTACACTCGAAGATGCGATCATCTACAGAGGATTAACATAATGATAAGACATGGTACTCATATTGTACATTAAGTACTTCAGAAAAGATATGCAATGTAATGTTACTTATATTTATGCAGCATCCACACATCTAAGAATATCTTAAAAGAGTTATGAGGTCATTTCCTCCTCCTCTGACTGGTTTATTTACAAATGTATCACTTTAGTCCAGTAAGACTTAATCATGTGACAATCTCCAGACCAATAGATAAAGCAGCATGTATCATGTACACAAGAGAAAACTGGCCTACTGATTGTGTATATGGCTAACCTTTCACACTGATAGTGAGGGAATGTAAGGGAAGACTCCACAAATACTTAAATGACACATCCTTCTGTCTGCAATTGCAAGTAAAATACAAAGCTTAAGTACAATTCTAAAGCCATACATTTTTAAAATGAATTAATTTATTCCTTCAATGTACAGTGGTGTTTATAAAGTAGTACACAGCTAATGCTAGTTTTATGCTTAGATAATGGTTAACAAAACTGCAGCATTTTAAGCACAATTTACTGTTATAAAGAGTAAACATTATCAATTCTCAGGAAACAATGTATGTTAAGCCTGTCCATACCTTGCGCTGCCCTTGTGCTTGGTACAGATGAGAATGTCAGAGAATAAGAAGATGTATCGTAGGTGTCTGGTGGCCTTCTTGTCCCGTGACACCTCCACCACAAACCCATTCTTCACTAGATGACGCCCATCAGGGTCCTGGAAATACATTGGCCGATGAATTACAGACATCAAAGCATACAACGAAAGCATTATTAGTCAAAAACAAATATCAATTAGAGCCATTTCTGTTACTAGTATACAGAAAAAACTACACTTTAAGAAAGGCTTGCTTTTGCCATGAAAGAGCATAAACCATTAACCATGCATATGGGCGACAGTGTGAAATGAGTGCACATGCAATATACACCCTTTTCACTACCCTCATATTATAGCAACACCAATAAACATGTAAAGCAAAAGTTAAACTGCTTTCTCTGATGGAGGTAGATAGATAGATAGATACCGTGCTTGGTGAAATGTTTCCCAAGCTGTACATGCGCAGGTTCTCTTCACTCAGCTTAAGGGCCTTCTGCAGCGCCAGGTAGTCAGTATGATCCTTGGGCGTGTGCTTTATCAGGTCCTGAAAGGGCGTATTTACTATGTGGAATAACCATATAACTTTCGCATTTATTCTTTAGATGATTTTATTCATTTTACAGTAAATATTAGTTAAACCATAAATGAACTGTAAAATATTAATTAAACCATAAGTTAGTCATAATCCAAACAGCTTGTTTTGGTATGTCTGATGAAAGATGGGCATCTACTTACATGTAGAACAAGGTGATTGGTCTGGATTCTCTGAACGGGCTTCAACAACACATCTGAAATATAACATATTTTTGCTTATATTTTGATCGTGAAGGAAAACATTAACTTTAACAGTCTGCTTGACACAAAAGAACTGACTGGTAATATTATATACATGAACATCAAAGGAAAATTCCAAGCTATTGATATTGGTTGAATTTGTCTCTTCTTATTACAAAAGATAAAAAAAAGGAAATGGAAAATTTAAAACAAACCTTCTAGCTTTAAAGTTTCATCTTTGAACGATTCCATCTGCTCCTAAAAACAAAAAAGCAGCTTAGATGTAACACATTAGGATACATAATATGTATTTAAATTCAGTATTTCATTGTTTAATAATTTAGTTTCATTTTTAGGATATTAGCATTTGTTTACAATATTCTAGAACTTTCTATCAACTCCTGGTATAGAAGTTTGAGAATAAACAAGATTTTTACGTAGACTTTGCAAGTTTTTGAGGATTTTTGTAGTATGCTCTAGAACATTTAATTTGGTATACAAGGGTAAGCTCCTCTGATCTTGGGTCTTTTGGCAAATTGTAAGTTTCTATAACAGTTTCATCAGTGAATAATTTATTTTGTTGTTTAAAGTTTGTTGCTGCTTTCTCTTTCTCTGCTGCATTTGATGTTGTAACACTTAACATTTTATAAAATACAATTTCCCATTAAAAAAAGTATAATCTATATATAACCATAGCTACAGTTCTTCCATGAACAAGTCTCCATGGTTACCAATCAGTATGTTCATTTTGCAAAGTAAAGAATCACCACATTATGTTTAAATATGGGCAAACAAAGCTTAGCTCTCTTTTTTATAGCCAAGCCATCTTTTAATAAGGGCCCTCGGAGACGATAGTGAAGAAAGAGAGGAAAGTACAGATTGGTGTAGACACAGAAACAGAGTAAGACTTATATCTAACACAGTAGTCTTACAAGTCATGAGCAATCTTTCATGCAATACTAAAGGCGATTTACTAGTTACAGGAGCATTATATGAACTTTCAACCAAGCTTTCATAATCTTTTCACCATTTTCTACCACCTGCAGCTTCATATTTTCCTCTTTTACAAAAATGCACAGTGCACATTGATAGCAAGTTTAGTTGCTTCAAGTCATTTTCCATATTACTGAGTTGTGTTGTCAAGCACATTACTACATGTACTAGTATATACATTGCTGCTATATTTTGTACAATATTACATTGTGCATACTGTTACCGTCGCATACTTTTATCAATAATTACTTATGAAAGCCATTCTTGTTTTATTTGTCCGAATATTTTCACTTTGACTGTAGTTACGAAATTAACCAGTACTGTATGTAAAAAAAGATATTGAAAAAAAAGTAATCAAGTAAGACAATATCAACTTTAAATTGAAGGAGACCACAGAGGTTTCTCTCCATTGTTTTTGCCCTACATACATGTATAATCTATTGACAACATATAGGGTAAAATAAATTGAGAAAAACCCCTATGTATGCGACTGAGGTGTAACATTCAACGAATAGAAGATATAAGTTCAGGGCTAGATTCATTCCCAAGTTTTCACATTCATTTACAACAATAACCAAACTTACATTACAGCTGGCTAGTCTATTTCTTGACTGAAATGATTTCTGAAAGATTTCCATATTAAGCTGTTAGAAAATGAACTTTACTATTATGATTTTTTATTATATACCACTCATATCAACATGGTCATATTTAGTTTGTTATGTACTCATAAACAATCATACAAAAGGGAAATCATGTTCCAATAATTCTAAATTGTTATCTTCATTAAACACATGAGCATATATTTGTTATGATTAGAATCCTTAATTGTGTCATCTTAGTAAGGTTTATGAAATTAAAATAATGAGAAAAGATCATTGATTTTGTTCTGAAAGGCTCTCCATTTTATATGTCCATTGTAAACAGAATAAAATCCTTACTGCATGAACCAGTAATGCAGAGTTTCTACATGTGACTTAAATATCAGGGTACATGTATGTCATTAAACTGCCTTAAATGGACACAATTACACATAACCATGTAGATAGACACTTAATACTCATTGAGCAGATATGAACTCTAAAAAATTTCCTGTTTCAATACTTGCTAAAGAAATATTAAGCTCTCATTTGAGAGCTGACACAGGGTATTATAACAACTTCCTTAAACATTATATCCGTCATTTCCACTCATGACTATTTGAAAAAGTTTAAACATGACATGATCATAGCATCCACCAATGAGGGCTACCCTACCAGGCTGTTTTCCCCTTTTCTGATTCACCGAAATCAGCAGCAGCAGCATTTTATAAACTTAGAATAAGTTGTTCACTTGTTATCTTTTGACTGCCGGGTAGTTGACTCAATAATTCAATTTCATTAATTAGTATAAATACATTGGATAGATATTGACCAATCAATAAACATTTTTTATCAAACTGAAAACTTAACTGGTTTTATACAATTTATGCCGGTCAAGAAATATAACTAACAGAAATTTTGAGAATAAATCCATCATTTATTAGTGAGTAAATGTACTTTAAAGTTAAGTTTTACAATTTTTTAAGAAAGTAATATTATGATAAGTCAGCAATACTGACTTAATATTAATGATAATAATAAGGGAATCAGGTAATATTTACATGAAATTTAAGTAGTTTCTTTTTCTTGATTATATCTGCTCTTATTTGCTCATAATATTGAAAAGCGCAACAGGAAAGTGGTTAATCAAATTGCTATCATTGTACTAAATGCATCAACTATTGGGAAACAGGTGGAAGACAGTCCATTAGGACATACCCTCTATGAAGCCTATATCTCATAGCATCCTACCTCCAGCAGGTGGCGTGTTTCCTCGTTCCGCTGGTTACGTCGGATGGTCTCCACGGCAACAGGGTAGTTATGCACATACTCCTCGTAAATCTTGAAGTAAAACACCTGGAAAATATACCAAATATGTTTAAAGTGCACCTATACAAAATGGTTACTGCAAAAGACATCAGATCTATACAAATAACATTAAGAGTAAAAGTGACTTTTAACCAACACAGGCACATCCTGCAGCAAAACAGCTTAAAAGAGAGCCTAGCTAAGCTCTAACAGACACTGATTGGCAAACAACCATTGCCAAAAACACAAAATAAATTGAAGCTCAAATCTGTCTACTGTCTGCTGAAAGAACAACATTCCAAGTAGTTGCATCTTTAGAGAGTTGAATGATGCAGCTCCTACCAGTTTCTTGACAATATACGCAATTTCCTGTCTGTCTGACCAGGCCTTGACCTTTGCCTCTAGCTCGTGCACGAACTCCTTGTGGATCTGGTAGAAGTCGTCTATCTTGTAGAAGATGGTGGTAACATCTGCCAGCGCTATTGGTGACGGGTTGTCTCCCGGCCGCATCGCACTGCTCTGTAGGAAGAACTTTGCCTACAAATATACAATACAAAAAATGTTCTCTAATGTACATTTATTGAAATGAAAATGTTTGTAACTATACATTTATCTACCGGAAGGCCTGTTTGAAATGATAAACAAAAAAGGCAATAATGCAATGGATGTTACAAAATATACAAAATTGGATTAAACAAACAAAGACAAGGCTTAGTTCTTAACAAAACAATTTCAAAATGAATTGTTGGAAGCTATTATTTCCTCAAGAGACACAATGACATGTCAATGAAATGATAATGATAAATCTATAATTGTTGGCTATATAATATTTAAGGTTATTAATTATTTTCTGCTTCAAAATAACAGGCAAAAATCTTAATCTGAAAAATCTTCTTTTTTTCAAGAGAAGACATACCAGTGTTATTGTTAAAATCAACCTTCAAAATAATAAATATTCAACCATTAAGAAAACCCCTCTGATTTCCAATGTTTATGAATACCTTTGAAGAAAATTAATTGCAGTGGTACTAGAGCATTTCATTGCATGAAGTCATTATGAAACTATTGGAAAATATACAAAATTGTGAGGACTTAACAGTGTATAATATGGTAATACTTAAAGAAAAGTGCTACACAAGTCATTCCCATTGGTTGTCTAAAGAGCTTATGTTGAGTTAAACTCAAATCTTCAGACAATTCATGTATCATATCTTCTTTTTTGACTATAACTTCTGCAAATGTGGTGACCAACGAGTTCCCACCTTGGTCAGTTGTTCTATAACATGCAGATAGGACTTCTCACTCTCTAGAATGCCCTTGACAACCAGGTGCCGCATCCGCAGCTGCTCTGAGCCATACATAGACACTGTCTCCGGTCGCAATGTCTCCTCTAGATCGCCAGGGTGATCCAACTGCAAGAAAGATTTACTTTACTGTGATACCACTTGTGAATGTTGACTGGGGTGCTATCAAAATAAAAGGAAATCATACACATGTCATAGACTAAAAGTCAAATCTTATACAAACAACAAACACAAATATAGAAGCAAAAACATCTTCTATATTGAATTTGCATCAAGGCAAAGTCATCGTAGCTGATGGGATAGCAAAAAATACATAAAACTGGATTTTGAAAGCAATCATACTAATCGAAATGTTATTTTTAATCATGTAGACAAAAAAACTGCAAACTACCTACTAAATGATCTAAAAAAAAGACAGCCATTAATAACAGAGACAATCCCTTATTTATGGTTGTTGGAAGAGTCAAGAGGCCATTATCAAGTCAAGTATTATTTTATCAATGTGTAGTGAACTAATTTTGAGGTTAACTAGAATAAAAATCACAAATTAGGCATTCAATAACCTCCCAGTGTTTCATGACCATTTATGTTATTTCTACCTCATAATTACATGTAACATAAATAAGAACCTAAAAGCACATGTTCTTATGCACAAATATGGCCACATTAAGCCAATACCATTAATGGTAATTTTCACTTCAATTTAAAGTTTGGACGCATATTTCAGCTTATCACTGGTTATCTATATTGATCAATGGCAGCAGTACATGATTGAAGCTCCTGGCAAACCTATGTGCATATTGCCAATGTCACTTCCTGCTTTTAACAATATCATGTACCATATGCTTACAACATATCATGTACCATACACTTAAAACATTGGCCTTATGAGTAATATCTAGTGTTTATACTGAACTTATCATCGTTTGAAATTGATAGTTTTCTATCAAGACACATAAATAAACATCGCTAACATGACTCATCAGCACAATGTGATCTGGCCTGTCACAGCTACAATGTAACAAATGTTGACACATATCTTCAATGTTTTTATTCTAGGATAGTGACTTTCATTACTTTTCAATTATGTACAAAACAAAAGTCAAAATAGGGCTGCTATTCTTTACTGTGGCATGTAGTTTCATAAAGGTGTGTTGTCATGATTTCAAACTCCAGACAAGCCATTACCTCCGAATACAAATGACCACAGATAAATTATACAGGAAGAGCCATCAACAGGATGTTATAAAGAAGATAAATATGTTTCATGGCAACCAGTAAATGTATTCTCACACAATGGAGAGTCCAGTTTATATGAGATTCAAAGCATTTAATATTAAGGCTTTAAGAGTCATACATTTTCTTAATTAAACACCTTAGAATCCATGTTTTTCATGCAGAAATTTCAGGGCCAGTGACAATGTCAGAAATGATGCCAAGATTTCACTGCAATAACAGAAAAGGAACTTGAGGTAACTTCCTAGGCAAAAAAAAACATATATGCCTAATGCATGGAACATTTCATAAGAAATTCAAAGTTTGAAATAAGAAATGTCACTGTAAAATTAACGACCTGCTGCCTTGTAAAAGAGGCAATGGGAGACTTTAGGCTAGCATGCATTTTTAGGTCAATTTGAAGACTGAAAAGAAAATGCTTTCAATCCTGCCAAAATATTCCAGCTCTCTGAATGACGGCATGACATATGTATACAATGTACCTGGTCATCAAAACTGCAGATGCTCTCCGTATCCTCGGGAATACCAGGCACAGTCTCATTGCTGTCACTGCGGTGGAATGCCGGGTCAATGTTCACAGTCACGCAAGCTGAAACAGTAAAACAAATTATACCTGATTTGAGGTCAAAAGATAGACATCATATATTGCCTGTACACAAACTTGTGTTTACAACAGGGTTAACAACTTTTCCGCCTTACATTGCTTTCAAACAGGACAAAAAAAACATAGAAGTGTAACTAACAATTGAAACATTACTAAAATGTCACACTACTGCTCTAAATATAATGTGTAATGGTCTACAATATGTATAAACATGAGGTTTAAGACGATATTTGCCACTTAAAAATTCATTAGATGCATAACTGAAAATAAAGAGCTATGCATGGTGCAAATATTTCATTCAAACAAGGAAAACTATGTACATGATTCCTATATACTGGCAATGCAAATGAATTTCTCTGCACAAGCATATCTGCACAAGCATATCTGCATATTGAATATGAGGCAAAAAACATTTACTTAAAATTGCATTCAATACTTTTCAAAGGATATTGAACAGCTACAACTGTTTACTCTCAAATATGTATTCAGTGCTGGTATGAATTGATAATTGTTAATCATTTCATATTTCCAAATAAAGAAATTGATGTTAAGCACACCCTTTTGACATTCGCTTCTCCGTCAGAACCGAAATCTTAATTGTTTTAAGTGTTTGTAGGGGGTTTTGGGGGTCTTCCCCCAAAAATATATTAACAATTTCTAGTTCGAAATGGTGGATTTTCAATTTTAGCGTATTTTATTACTTGTATTTTCCAATATTGATATAACAAGTTAACTTGGACAATTCTAACCTCCCCCCCCCCCCCCCCCTCTCCCTGAAACCGCTAGTGCACTGGAAAAATGAGTGAGTACATGATGTTAGAGGTATGTTTGTGATTGACTATATGCCCTACAGCTGAACAGGTCATATTCAGCCTAAAAGGTTATCTCTTGAATATATTGTTGAATGAATTATCACATGTATTTTACTAAAATCCTTAGACCCTTTTAGTTGTTTATAATTATAAAGAGGTAAATTGAATAAAACAATGTTCTATCTATACAATAGAACGTTAAAACAAAGCAGGTTTTCCAGCCACAGTAGCTTTTTAGCCAGATTGATTTCAAGAATAAAGTTCTAAATGAAGTTTCTGGTAATAGGTTTGTGAAGTTCTTTTCTGTATTCATTGGCAGGAGATTTCTGTTCAGTGACTCACCTCACAAACCTCAGGACTTTGAAACAGGAATCAATGGCTTCAAATGAATATATCAATATTATTTGTTTAAATATTATGTAGAATTTTTGCCCTACATGAATAACTTTAAATGATTTTCAAATGAATCTATGCTCGTATAACATTCAAGTGCATTAATACATCCAGATTTATAATAAAATCCACTTCAACATAATATCTTCTTTTTTCCTCATTGACCATTAATCTTGGCAAGCAAGTATTTTGCAAAGCATGGCAATAATTTCATTGCAAATAAATATCTATGCATGCAAATACTGCACTTCAAGGTCATGATATTATGAACATGTATCTTGCTTATGATACATTACATTGAGACTTGGAGTTTTGAAGGATGATCATACTAACAGGTTACAACTAGCTAATTAATTATATCTGATTGGAAAATTTCATATAGATACTATAAATCCAAACATGGGCATGACTGTGACAGTTACAAGTCAATAAATCATCTGTCATGTGGGCGACAAGCTGACCACTTCACCAAAACATTGTAACACACTATGACATTTCGCTAATTGATATGCAAGTGTTTTCATGTTTAACGTATGCTTTATCAGCGATATATAGTACAGTTGTGCAGATATAATCCGGCACATTATAGAACTTGCCCATTGTTCCAGTGTTTATGACTTCCTTATTAACACCCATCCCTTATTTGCCCTTATCAAACAAAGGTGGTTAAAACATGTAGCTCTTTCATTTTGACATTTTCAGAGAAATTGAGCTGAATAGCAGAATATTTACCATTTAAAATTTTCAAAAATTGCCAAACAGGATTTTCAATTTTTCAGGTCAATCCCATTTAAACCTGCCAAGCACGTGGCAATGTACATCACGTTTTCAAAATAGTTGAGAAATAACTTGAGTTGAATCTACATGTATACTTTTAACTTCATAAAGCCTTCTATTTTGACTTTAAAGTATTGACATCCTGCTTATTTCCTACCATCAATTAGTATTTATTGTTCTATTGATATCATACCCTTGCCTCTTGAGGGCCTGTGCAAATATACCAGCCTTGAAGCTAATTGGTATCAGATATGTCCTGTATGATTTATGTGGGTCATATAAGTATTTAATCATATTTGCCAATTTAACTTTGGTCATTGGTTCAAACTCATCATAAACTCATAAAAGTTGAATCCAGTGATATGGTTTGCCGTTTCACATTGAAATTGGTGTTATACATCTATGTTGCATGTTTATTTGATGCATTTGCATCAAGTATGTTTCTGTTGAAATTGACATTTAATGACATGAACAGTTTAAAATGGTGGCTATACATGTATATATCCTACCTTTAAGTTTAGAAAATATTTAGTACATGTTGAGGGAGTATCAAACCTGAGTCAAAATTATTAGACATTATCTTAAAATAGAAAAGTATTTTCATATCTGTTTTTCAAAACAAAAACTTTTTTGGGAGTATAATACATTGCGTAAAATGACAAAATAGTGTATGAAGTAAATGTAAGATTAATGTAGCGTGAAGTAAACATGTTCCCTTGACTTAACAACTGATGTCATTCACTCATCATTGTACGTCATGTAAATCAAAACTCTCATGTAAAGTTAAACTTAATCTGATTTTCCTTAGTTCTCGGAAGCATTGTCAAAAAAGATAAAATTTGATATATGGCATAAAAAAACTATTTGGTTCAGGGACCCGACCCTACATGCACCATCAAAAAGTAGCTGGCCCTCCCATTTATCCACTTTAATACAATTATCCAATGATGACAATAATGTTCTTATAAAAAGCCTAATAAAAAAAATACTTACCCTACCTGTTTTTTAAAAGGAGGTAACCCTAACCAAACTATTTTTGTGTTGGCAATGTTTTGCACACTGGTAGGGTAGGATGTGTTTGAATTTGAGGACTCAATTAACTAAATGTATTCTGAAAATCAAAATAAATCCAAATACTGTAAACATATATGCATACAGTTATTTTAACTTGAAACACTTTTCTATTTTTATTTTGTTACTTACAGGCTGTTGAAAGCCGGGAATCAGATGATGTGGTCGAAGCTATCATTTCATGTCTGTCTGTTGGTGTTCCATCAATAAAGACATCATCTGTGTGCCTCCGGAGAACTGGTATTTCTTCCGGTGTGGAGGATGGTTCACATACCCCGGAGTCTGGTATTTCTTCCGGTGTGGAGGATGGTTCACATACACCGGAGTCATCACTATGTCCTGATGCAACATCTGGTTGTTCAGGCACATTGTCATATATAATCTCATCTTCACTGCCTGTGTCAGTTAGATCTTTATCTGCAACACTGATGTTAGTTTCTGTTACTATGCAATGAAGATCCCATTTTTCATAGTCTGGTACACCCTGAGGCCGTTTTCCCTTAACAATGTTCTCTTTTGATCTGCTTTTTGGCAACAAGTCTGGTGATTTTCTTTCCTCATCACTTCCATCATTTGTCTTCTGTTCTCCCTCATTGTTTTCTTGAGTCTCTTCACTGTTGTCTTGGGATTCAGCACTTTCAAGCTCTTGTTCAGTTATTCCTAACTCAGCTAAGTTTACCTCCACAGTATCCAACCTTTCATCCCCACATCTGTCATCCTCAGAACTGCTTGATAAACCCTTGTACACCTTCCCTACAATCTCTTCCTCTTTCCCACTAGAGCCCTTTTCACTTGAAATAGCACCATTTCCTTTCTTTCTGAACAGTCTTTTCATGTTTTCTTCACTTGAAGACTTTTCATTTGGTTTAAATGATGTTAAATCAAGGTGAGCATATTCCCCACTCTGCGTTTGTTGAAGGTTTTCATGTGAACGACTTAGGTTTGATGGTTTTAAGACGAAATCCTCAGAATGCAAATTTTCATGCGACCTTGATAACTCTCTTTCTGATGCTTTGATATGTATTAAAGTAACATTGTTAGCCTTAGATATCTCGCCACCAGAAGTAATAACCCTGTCAGCATTTCTAGACCCGGTTACTTTGACCGAGGTCACATGTTTATCTTCTCTTTTAAATTTAGATATTGCACAGTAATCCCCCTCAACATCCTCTACATTTATATTAAACCTTGGATGAACATGAATTTGCCCAATCACATTATTAGACTCCCCTGTGTTATAATCATCAACACCTGAAGCCTTTTTTGTGCAACGAGGAGTTCCTGGCTGAGGTTCATTGTCACTATGCTGCAATGTCAGCTGTTCAGTTTCTTTCAGCACATTCCTGTCATCAGCAAGGCACTCTTTACCCTTTCTCCTTAATGGTACAGGGGGTGGAGGCTTTTTCAAATGCTCACCCTTTTCTAAATGTCTTTCACTTAGCACAGATTGATCATTCTGAAAAGAGGATTTCTCTTGTTTTGAAACATTATTAGTTGATACACTTGAACTTTTATTATCACTGTTGGAATCTGGTAGAATAGCTTTGTCACTATGAGACGCGCATGCTTGCTGACTTTCATTTTTTGACAAAAAAGGGAGACTAATCTCTTCATATTCATTTACTTGTGGTCGTCTTCTTGATGCTGGAGATGGTTTGGGTGACACAAGCGGTGGAGATTTAACGACAAGTGTGGCATATTCACCTCCTTCCACAATAGGCGGCGAGTTGTTCTGAACTTCTTCACCAGAAGAAGAATCTCTTCTTTCAAACATACTTATTTTGTCCTTTACTGAACTACGCAACTTTCTTGATCTCGATTTTGTTAATGATCCATCATCATGTGGTGATTGCGAGACTTTTATTTCTTCATAATCACAATCATCTAGACACACTATTTCCTCAACACTCTTGTCAGTTGGTTGTTCATGTGTACATGACTCTGTTGCGGTTTCATTTTCAACATGATTAGCGTGATTTGGTTTGTTTACTTTTGCATACAATGATGAAACATCAACTTGAACCTTTCTGTTTTTTGACATTTCCCCTAAAACATGTGATATTGCCTCATGAAAGAACTCTTCTTTTTTAATTTCCGAGTTTAACTCCTTTAATTTTGATTTACTCTCATCTCTAGCATATGTTAACAAGTTAATACTAGTGTCCTTAGGCTCATTTTTCAACCTATCTAAATCACATTCCAATCGTGTAACAAACTCAGGAGGTATTTCACTTGAAAACTTACTCTTCCATGATAACTTTACCTTTTCAATACTTTCCATCGTTTGATGTTTAAACAGTTAAATCACATACACCTTATCAGTGAAACTCATATCCCGTGAACACAAATCATCGCTGTCATAAAAAAATACTGCAATCGAAGTTAATGCACATCCGTACTTCGTAAAATCTTGGTCGATATACTAAACAAATCCATGAATGAGACACTCCCTGTCATTGGTCGATACACGAGCTCTAGCTAAAAATAGCACAGGGAAATCCTAAAATTTCGCATTCTACATTTGGAGCTCCTCAGCCATTTTTATCGAAAACAACTTGATAAAAATGGCCGAGGAGTTCCGAATGCGCATTCTACTCTCAGAAGGTTACAGAAAACTATTATGAGAAGTTCGATGTTTTTATTGGTCACAGAAAACAGGGGTCAAACGTATTCCGTTTTTGCCGAAACTTAAGTGAGGGAAATGTTAAAAGCAAAACAAAATGGCGATTGTGAAAGGATTTTGGTGTTTTTTGGAAGATATTTTGACCTGGTAAATTAGTCATATAAAGTTTCTCGCAATATAAATACGCCTACCCGGAGGTCACATGTGTAAGTTCTCTCGTTTTTTAACCTATGTTTCGGCAAAAACAAAATACGTTGGACCCCCTGGGAAAATGCAATGAACAATACATAGCATTTGGGCTCCTATATATTCAGGCTTTTAATCACGAAAGGAAAATGAATGCAGACACAAACTGTTATTAAATCAAAGTTTTAATTTGCATCGTGTATCTATTTACACTGTTGCAAGACAAAAGTTCTAAATTATACAGCATTGTAGTAAAATTAAAACAATTCCATTATAATTTTGCAATTCCTCTTTTTATGCAACATGCACGAAATCGACGACCCCACTTACCATTCGGAAGAATGCGCACAAATGAAACTATTACCACTACTACCATTCTACAAGCCCTGGTTAATTAGTGTATAGCAATGACACACGGGAGCCGTCTAGCGTCTCGCGTGGACTTTGGTCAGTATTTTATTATGGATTCGGGGGCCATGATGAACCTTGGCACCCTCTGTTGACAGACAAGATGCATACCACTAGACTATCGATCCACATCACAATCACCAGTTCCCTCGGAGTATCGGTGTTGAAATAATACGAACATATATAGCGTAATATGAACGGATTTCATTCAAAGTCAACAAGAACAAATGAAAGGGAAACGTTTGAATCACTGCGCCAGCTTTCAGTGTGGAACCATTTCCAGTGTGCCCGTTGCAATATTTGGTGCCATGTTAAACTCTCTCTGTATACAAACGTAACTTTTTAGATACCAAAATGCACTTAATTTCGATAGCGCGGTTCTTATAAACATATCTTATAAATTATATTATTTAAAAACATGAAAGCAAAAGAAATGGAAACAAACGAAATTTGAATCAATTATTTATGTGATCAATGATCAATTGCGGAAGTCAAATTTGGTAGGATAATTCAGGCCTTCACTTCCACTAGCGGCTCCAAGGTGTTGGAACAGGGGAAATGTCCCCCCCCCTCGAAAAAACACACACACACAAAACACAAACAACAACAACAACAACAAACACACACACACACACACACGCACACACACACACACACACACACACACGCGCGCGCGCGCACGGAAACACACAAAATAATAATTATGGAATAGGTAGATAATGCATATAATAGGTTAAAACTGCACGTGAACACTTGATATCATATTTAAAAAAAAATAACAAAAAAAATCAAACCCCTTGACACACGTATATGGGAGAGTGCGAAGTTTTAACCCTCTATAACCCGGCGGAACCACAAACATCATTTCCTGGACCGCCCTTGACTTCGAACAAAGGTGAAAATAAGAATCATAATATTGTGCTGTAAAATGAATATAAAACCTGAATAAAAAAAACTTAAACACAATTTTGATACATTTTGTTCACCATTTTCAAGTTATGTAATTCATTTTATTGACATATTCTCTTGTATTGCAGGAAAAGGCAGTTGTCACTTTGGGGGCGGCGGGTGCTGTTGTCGCTCTAGGCTATCGCATTTCGTACTATGCTGTGTACTTGAAGGGAAGATGCCATATCAGCCTGGCCTAGTGGTGTAGGGAACGTGTCTAGAATTATGCCCAGTGAAGAGCAGGCTTCTCTACTTGGGAAAAGTTAATCCGGGTAATCTGTGACGTATGTCATCTGTCTTGTTTCCAAAATATTTCCTGCTTTGTTTTGGTCAGTTAAGCGAAGAACAGGTGCCCCTAGTATCGTTATGCCTCCCTATATAGCTGTGTGTGCATTTTCACCGTGATCAGATTCTCGTAGGCCTAGTATCCGACATCGCAGGTATAGTGGTGCCATCATAATACCCTGTGTCAAATGGAAGCCAAAAGCAGCGTTATTCTCTGTGGAGACCTTTGCCATCACATAAAAATTGGTTGCGGTCTGGAGTATTGCTTTACCCATTTGTCAGACAGTTGATCATACATGTAGACAAGGTCACCAATGCTAATCGATCTTTCAAATCCTGAGTAATTCACTGTTCAATTGATTTATTGGAGGGCGCCATTAACAGAGCATTGGGTATCGAATACTGAACTTTCATACTCATTGTCATTGTCCATAGTTGTTGGCTTGTCTTTGCTTCGACTACATATGTTCTATGTGCTAGTCACAATTAGAAAGGTCATAATTTTTGCAAGTGTGAACATATGCCGGGCATGCTGTTTTACGTATGCGTGCTGGGACACCTTTACCATGGCCTTTCTTCCCACAATATGAGCACAAGTCAGATTTTGAACTGTTTTGACTGGACGCTTATCACGTTTGCTTCTTCGGTGGATGCGGCTTGTAGCTTCAACCGGGTGATGGTCCATTAACCTTCAGGCAAAAGGCTTGCCTGCTTCCTTAGGCTTCATTAACTTCAACAAACTGAAACACTTCCTCTAAACTCCTGTCCTGCTTCTTTCCCCCGGGTAAGGCCAAATGTATCTCAGCATCTACTCAGATGACCGTGTCAAATCTCTACGTAGTGGACAAGTTTGTCACGACCAACTATCTTAGTACGTGATGCTTGCATAGTCCGACCACCTCGACAGATATTATGCCCACTCCTCGCTTTAACCTGCGGCACTTATTTAGAGTCTTTTAACCTTGTTCACTCTGTCTTGCTGCTTGGCCTTGTGTGCCTGTTGCGTGTGGGGAAGAATGAGCCGTGATGCGTGATGCAACAATGGTGACATCCAGGTTATGTGTGACGCAATCGCACCTAGGGTTCGGGCATGTTACTGCTTGCATCGTACGTGGAGGCTAGATTAGTACGTGGAATGCATCGCGTATCGGTGCTTAAAGCTCTCGAGAGCTTGTGTTGTCCTGTTACACATTCCGACATCGAAAATAAAATTTACTTGACTTGCGTTCATAAATCGAACCCTGTTCCTTCGACAGTTTATTATCAGCAATGAAAGCGATCTGAAATAAAAGAAAATCAAGAAAAACTATACAGTACATCAACCACCAGTACGGTAATGACAATAGTGAATACATACACAGTACAAAATGTATATATAATCCTGAAATTTCCCCCTCGTACGGGCGTCTTCAATCACTATTCCAAATAAATAGTGCCTTTTAGCCACCACCGTTACTTCACTTTTTCTTTGACGCTATTCAGTAATGTCTGCCCCCAGCAACATTATTATTAAATAAGTTGTAATCTTTAAAGCAACTGAAAACGATCACAATGTCATTATATTCAAGCCTTGTAGGTTCCCTTAACAGGTTAGTGAAAATATTTTGCTGTCGTTCTTAGATGAGTGCCTTGACCTTGATTGGATTTTGTGAGCGGAAAATCGGATATATAGATTTCGGATAGTCACGCATAATGTTACCATTTGCAAATGGCAGCTACGCATATTTAGTTAGGTGCTTTGGTAATGACCAAATTGTTCTGTTGTATTCAACTTTCGATATTAACTGTTGATTCAGTCACGTCTAAAATAGCTAGCCAAAATGTTTGATTTGTAAATGCTCCTACTGCACTAAGTCTAAAAACAAATCAATATTAAACAATATCACAGTCATGTTAATTTTACAGATTATTGTTTTCCAATACATTGGGGTGTACTTCAAATTCAGTTCAAACCTTATAGTTTACAAATGTATGTCACATTTCTCCTTAGAAAATTTACTGACCTTAAAGTTTAGCACCGTTAATTTTTTAAGGAATCCATGTTGCATCAGGCCGGAAGACTAGTCTAAAATAATAGACATCTTGTATGGGATTCTTCCAATCACTAACGTCTAAACGGGAATGTGCAAAAAACAGGGGTGTTTTGTTCCTGATCGGAACAACTACCCACTTTTGATACTAAACAATTTTTACGTGAAGGATTTGCCATATCAAAAATCTAAAAAAAATCCGTCAACTTACAATTATTTGGACTAGCCGGAAGACATCAATGTTCAAGACCAGCAGAAAAAATTTAATCCCTGAGATATTAATGATTTTCTCTCTAAGTGCAGGTATTTGACCCAGTATAAAGTATGACAACTACAAATTGTGTGCATCACTCGGACCTATTTTTAGCTCCCCTGACATGAAGTGCTGAAGGTGAGCTATTGTGATCGACCTGTGTCCGTCGTCCTTCGTAGTCGTCGTCTGTCGTCAACAATTTGACACTCTAGAGGTCACAATTTTGGCACAATCGTAATGAAACTTGGTCGTATGTTATGCACCAGTCAATTGTAACCACGGCCCTCAAGGTCCGGGGGATAGCCAGGAAATAGGCCGTGGTTTTACCTTCCAGGTGGCCTCGCAGTGCTGGGTGAATGCAGTGGTTTTGTGTTCGCAAAAAAATAGCGGGAATGGGCCTTACCTAAGGTCCCTTGGGTGCGAGAAATTTGGTGGGGGTTTTACCACCTGTTCATCCTTGCAGTGCGGGGATTTTACCCGGGGTTGGCTGGACCGAAAGTCAAAGTCCCCGCTATTCCCCGGACCTGGGGGGGCTGTGGTTACAATTGACTTCAAAGGCGTGTGGTCCTGATGATTGTCACCCCTTTTTCCTGAAGCAGTGCTCAGAGGAACTGTACAAACCATTGAGTACTATATTTCAAAAATCAATAGAGAGTGGTCTTTTACCTCAAGACTGGAAATTGGCAAATGTTTCTTGTATATTCAAGAAAGGAGATCGATCAAATCCTGGGAACTATCGCCCAGTCTCTCTAACTTCTGTAATTTGTAAAATGCTGGAAAGAATCATTAGACAGAATATTGTTGACCATCTCAATGAAAATGGATTATTGTCAGACTGCCAGTTTGGGTTTAGGAAAAACAGAAATACTATTCTTCAGCTCCTGTCGCTACTTGAAGATTGGACAGAGGCGATAGATAAAGATTTGCAGGTTGATACAGTTTATTTGGATTTTAGTAAAGCGTTCGATAGTGTACCGCATCATAGACTTCTGAAGAAGGTTGAATCATATGGAATATCAGGAAAAATACTAGTTTGGCTTCAAAGTTTCCTGAGTGATCGCTTGCAACGTGTTGTATTGAATGGCCATAAATCAAACTGGAATTCAGTTATATCCGGAATACCTCAAGGATCTGTCCTGGGACCAATTTTATTTATAATCTTTGTAAACGATCTACCTGATGTAGTAAGAAGTATATGTAAGATGTTTGCTGATGACTGCAAAATTTATACTCCTCTTTCTTCGAGAGTGGATCAACAACATCTTCAAGAAGATATAGATAACCTGTGTCAATGGAGTAAGGACTGGCTTTTAAAATTTAATGTGCAGAAGTGTAAAGTAGTTTCTTTTGGTCGCAAAAGAGTTGACACCGACTACCATATGACTGACAGAGATGGAAATATACAACAGCTTAAAAGGGAAGACTCTGAGAAGGATTTAGGAGTACTGTTTACTGAAAGTTTGAGTTTTGAAAAGCACATCAGCAATACTTTGAACAAAGCCAACATGATTATTGGATTAATAAGAAGAAAGTTTACTCATATTGACAATGCTCTATTCCTGACCTTATACAAATCACTGGTCAGATCGCATCTGGATTATGGAAACCTGATATATTTCCCAATAACAAAGAAGTGTAAACAGATGATTGAAAACGCTCAGAGAAGAGCAACTAGATTAATTCCGGATTTGAGGGGATTGACTTACAACGATCGCCTACGAAAATTAAACCTCCCATCTTTAGACTTTAGAAGGAAAAGATTCGACATGATTCAAGTGTTTAGAATAGTACACAATATTGATGACATTAGTATGACAACATTTTTCACCTTTGCTGACAATAGTGGTACCAGAGGACACAATTTGAAATTATTTAAACCTAAAGCAAGGAAATCATTACGTCAAAATTCTTTCAGCAATCGTATAGTTTCAACTTGGAATAATTTGCCACATGAATTAGTGAACACCACATCTGTGAATGCCTTCAAGGCAGGTCTTGATAAACTTTGGAAAAACAAACGGTTTGATACTTCTGAAGTATATTAAGTCATACCGAAGGCGGAGAACTTACAGACGAAGCAGTTTAAAGGGATTTACTAGCCTTTTAGGGCCAAAGAAGTTCCCTAGATCACAAAAGGTAGACAAAAGGTAGACTGGTGCATTACCCTCAATAAAATCTTGGACGAGTTCGATATTGGGTCATCTGGGGTTAAAAACTAGGTCACCAAGTCAAATTAAAAGAAAAGCTTGTTTACACTATATAGGTCACATTTATGACTGTATCTTCAGGAAACTTAGTCAGAATGTATATATTGATTAGCTCTAGGCGAAGTAAACTTAAAAACTAGGTCACCAAGTCAAATTAAAAGAAAAGCTTGTTTACACTATAGAGGTCACATTTATGACTGTATCTTCAGGAAACTTAGTCAGAATGTATATATTGATTAGCTCTAGGCGAAGTAAAGTTAAAAACTAGGTCACCAAGTCAAGCTTGTTTACACTATAGAGGTCACATTTATGACTGTATCTTCAGGAAACTTAGTCAGAATGTTAATATTTATAATCTCTAGGTTAAGTTCGGATCTGGGTCATGTGCGGTCAAAAGCTAGGTCACCAATGTTAATAATCTTAAAGTCAAGTTAAATCTGGGTTATGTGTGGTCAAAAACTAGGTCACCAGGTCAGATCATAGGAAAAGCTTGTAAGCACTCTAGAGGTCACATTTATGACTGTATGTTCATGAAACTTAGTCAGAATGTATATATTGATTAGCTCTAGGCGAAGTACGAATCTTGGTCATGTGCGGTCAAAAACTAGGTCACCAGGTCAAATTTAAGGGAAAAAAAATTAAAACTCTAGAGGTCCCATTTATAACTGTATCTTCATGAAAGTTGGTCAGAATGCTTATATTAATAATCCCTAAGTCAAGTTTGAATCCGGGTCATGTGTGGTCTAAAACTAGGTCAATAGGTCAAATCATAGGAAAAGCTTGTTAGCACTCTAGAGGTCACATTTATGACTGTATGTTCATGAAACTTAGTCAGAATGTATATATTGATTAGCTCTAGGCCAAGTTTTAATCTGGGTCATGTGCGGTCAAAAACTAGGTCACCAGGTCAGATAATAGGAAAAGCAAGTTAACACTCTAGAGGCCACATTTATGACCATATGTTCATGGAACTTGATCAGAATGTTATTCTTGATGATCTTTATTGGATCAGGTGAGCGATACAGGACCTTCAGGGCCCTCTTGTTTTGAAGTAGGATTCTCTATTTTAGTTATAGAGGGTATCCTGGACCACATCTGGGCACTTGGTGTTTAGTGATAACAAACCTAGATCACCTATGCTTGTTTGTTTTTTTTATCAAATATTATAATTATAATAACATCTTCATTTGCAATTGGTAACACATTTGGATACAAGTCTAATAACAAAAAATCTAATATCATTTTCATTAAAAAAATACATAACTTAAGTTTAACGTGGCCATCTAAATGAAACAAATAACAGAAATAATTAATCAATGAAAACAACACATTAATAAGTGAAATTTGAACAATAAAAACATTTGCATGTTTGCATTTTTGCTGAAGTTCATTGTAAGTCCAAGGCTACGTAAATCCACAAATGGTGAAAAACAATATTAAATGATGAAGTAAGTGAGGCCAAACAAAAATAGTCTGTGTTTTGGGCAGTCTGACCATACACATACCTTGTGAAACTCTTTTGACCATAAAAAATTATAATCTTAAACTGATGTGTGTATGGAAGGCATTTCTTAAAAATTGTGTTGATAACAAGTAAAAAACATAAATAAATTAGGTCAGATTTAATATACAACATACTGAAATTTATCAAAGCATTCACAACTCGCTGTTTTGATTGGACTTGATAAAAAAAAAACACACAAAGAAAACAATAAAGCTTTGTCCCTACTCTACAAAAAAACACCCATTTTGTCCCTATCACGGCTGATTTTACACAATCTGAAGTTCACTTTAAAGGGTGGTGACCAAGACTGGCAAAAGCAGTACAAAAACTTGGGTTTACTTATGGAAGCATTCAACGTTGTCTTGCTATGGGTGGTCTGATTTGTGAAAAATTCGCTAGGACTACAGTTTAATATCAGCAGTAAAAAATAATAATATAATAGCTTTTATTTTTTATTTTTAGGCTGCCTTCAACAGTCTGTCTTCTATCCAGACGCCCTTTTACTACAAATGGTTTGTTTATGAGATCATGTTGGGACATTGTTTAGCTTCAATTCTTAAAAACAAATATTTAAATATGTTTATCCACATGTATGTAACTGTTGATCAGGTGTGATAGTTGCACCATCATACAGGGAGTAATATAGATTATAAATGATGAACAAAGTATGAAGGACATCATCAAGTTAATGATTTCTAGAAATAACAATGGTATGCTGAAATGGGCTGTTAAAACTCTTATTTTCAGTGGTTATAATTGATTCTTGATATAAGTTCACCATCATTGCCTACCACTATCATGTGTACCATTCTCATTTACCTCATTGTAGGACCTATTCAGAAAATTTTGATCGCCAACAGAGGCGAAATAGCCTGCAGAGTAATAAAAACAGCCAGGAGTCTGGGAATCAAAACAGTCTCTGTGTACAGTGATGCTGACAAAGATTCCCTCCATGTTTCTATGGTAACGAAAAGTTCATGTTCACAAATTGTTGATACATTTGTGTTTGAAGGTTGTTTTTTAGAGTAGAAATTGGTGAATATAATATGTTTTGACTTTTTAGGACATCAGCAGAAAAAGTTATAAGAGACAGATTTTGAATAATAAAAGTTGGTATTTACAGTGACAGTAAAGAATTGAATGGTATGATTTTTCTTGTTGTATACTTGCATAACAATACTTATTGTGCTACAATTCTAAAGACATTTTGAAGATAAATGTGTCTACATATAGGCTGATGAAGCATACAACATTGGTCCAGCTGCACCAAGCCAGAGCTACCTTTGTCAGGATAAGATCATGAATGTGGCAAAACACTCCGGTGCCCAGGCCATTCATCCTGGGTATGGCTTTCTCTCAGAGAATGTTGAGTTTGCTGAACTGTGTAGCAATGAAGGAGTCATCTTTATTGGACCTCCATCCACAGCAATAAGGGATATGGGCATCAAAAGGTAAATAATGTAAACGTTTAGTTGAGGTTTCATTTTAATATACATATGGAGGGTATAAATAAAATAACAGTAAACTTGAAAAGGTGAATTTGTCATAACTGTCTAACTATTAGAATCAAAAGAATCAAGCATTGTTGAAGAATGAATGTGCCATTAAATACCAATTTGAAAAATAGGAACTGTAAAATGTTGTTTTCTGACAGCACATCAAAGGCGATAATGTCAGCAGCAGGAGTGCCTGTTGTACATGGTTACCATGGTGACGACCAATCAGATTCCAGACTCAAGCAGGAGGCTGCTGCCATTGGCTATCCAGTCATGATCAAGGCTGTGCGCGGTGGGGGAGGCAAGGTTAGATTTCAGAGAGAAAAATAATTCTAAAGAGTTTTTTAAGATGAAGAATTTGTTAATAACTATCCCCTTTTAAGCTCTTTTGTTTTGGAACCAGTATTATTTCGGTGTTGTTAAGACATCATTGGAGTCAGAGATATCTTTGTCAAGGCACTATTTAAGAAATTTGTATGAAACTGAAAACCATTTGTTGAATTACATAACACATACATGTACTTCAAGCAATATTTATCATTATGACAAAAACCATACGAACGATAAGCATCCTCATGGTCAGGAAACAATATATATATGTTAATGGGTGTTGGCTTGTTGCAGGGCATGCGTATTGCGATGACTGACTCAGAGTTTGACTCCCAGCTGGAATCCGCACGGAGAGAAGCAATGAAGTCATTCGGAGATCAGGTCATGCTGATTGAGAAGTTTGTGGAGATGCCCAGGTGAATACAGTGTATATGTCAACAGTTCTCTGTTTATTACTAAAAAGAAGCTTGAGTACCATTCTGGCATGCCTTTTGTAACATCTTTATCTAAAACTTGCTCATAAGCTATGTATTTGTTTCCATTCTCCAATCATCATATGTTCTCCGCTGTTTGTTGCTTAAAGAAGTTTAGTCAAATTCTCTCAAGAAAGCAGTTCTTATGTTGGCAGAAAACAGTTTCAATTCATTGGTGTCATTTTTTGACAACATGCATTTACGGTAGTGGGCACTTAAAATTTCAGACATGTCGAGGTACAGGTGTTTGGTGATCACCATGGCAACTATGTTTACCTATTTGAGAGAGACTGCAGTGTGCAAAGAAGGCACCAGAAAATCATTGAGGAGGCACCAGCGGTGAGACTTGAGATTCTGTGCTCTAACTATAAATCTTTATTTAACATACAGTTTACTGATAGTGTATAAATTTCGGTGAATACAGGTTCTTTCTCCTTGATTTTAAATAAAAACTTAAAGGTTGCTGTTTCTTATTATTAACCAAGACTCAGTTACTTTGTCTGTGGTTGAGCAGCATTTTATATCTAATGTTGAAAGCGTATTTAACTGTTTACAGCCCGGACTGAGTGAGGAGACAAGGAGGGCAATAGGAGAGGCGGCTGTGAGAGCTGCACAGGCAGTCAACTATGTGGGAGCTGGTAAGTACTGGTGCCCTGGGTATTCAAGATGGTCTGCAAAGTGGTATTTTGGGCCATCTAATCCAATTAGCGGAGTGGTAAGGCACTCGCTTCTCATCAAGGCAACCCGGGTTTAATTCCCAGCCTGGAAAGTTGTTCCTACAAAACCCAAAAACCTTTGCCAAAGCTGACTTAATTTTAAAACGAATATAATAACTAAATAATTCACTACTCAGAATTATTGATACATACTAGCGATCATATGTCATGTGCAATGAGGAGATGGCCAGCCCCCTGTTCTGAAAAATATTTATTGGTAAAAAGAAAAAGTTTTATACAAAAAAGGCTTCTGGCTTTGTTGGACAATGTATATAGTTTGAATCACTGTCTGTTGGCTTTAATGCATTTGTTTAAACAATGCTAGTCAAATCACACTATTCATGTTGAAAAACAAGATTTTAAACTCTTACATTTCACACTCAAAATCAACAGAGTTTGAATAAAAATACTGAACTTCTTTTGAGGTACAAACCAGTAATTATGTGTGTATTCCAGGCACAGTTGAGTTTATAATGGACCGCAATGAGGATTTTTTCTTCATGGAGATGAACACTAGACTGCAGGTGGAGCACCCAGTCACTGAGATGGTCACTGGAACCGACCTGGTACATTGGCAGATCAAGGTAATGCCTGCAACTATTACACATTAATGTAATATGTTCCCAAAGCTTTTGCTAACCTGTGTGTTTAACATGAAACTCAAGACAATTAGTTTGACATTATGTTATGTGGAATTATTTATGCAATCATTATGAATTAGCTGGTATTTAACTCTCTAACAGAAGAAAAGCTGATTCTTTTATAGTTTATAACAGTTTTCATGTGATTGACACTGAAATTGTCAGAAAACAGTCAATAGCTTGAATCCATTGCTTAGCTTCAAAATACAGAAACTGCCAAATCCCAGGTTTTCAGTAGCATTGCTTTTGGTATTTTCTTGATTTGATCACACATTTTATTTTTACAAAATGCCAAACTTCAAAGTACAACAATTAAAGTAAATTTTTGAAGTAACAATTTCTGAAGGTTCTGTGAAATGTACAATCATTGTTCCGCATTTCAAACATTGGACTATTTATTCATTTTTTTGCAATTAGATGCGGCTCACCTTTATGATTTTAGTTATGTTAAGTTCCGAAACTGGAAAAGAATGCAGTTTTGGCATTTGAAGTGAGCCAACAATATACAATTTATATAAAAAAACTGTGTGTACATGCATTATGTTCATGTTTTCCTGTCCGTTTTCAGTGTTCACCTTGTTCTTATATGGATCTTTTGTCATTGATCTTTTGTCGTCTAGGGAACTTCTTTAGCCCTAAAAGGCTAGTAAATCCCTTTAAACTGCTTATATTAAAGTGCTTTGTGTCCCAAGTGATGATTAATCTCTGTGCCACATGACATTTACACTCACAGGTAGCTGCAGGAGAGAAACTACCAATGCGACAGGAAGAAATCAAGCTGCACGGCCATGCGTTTGAGGCTCGGATCTACGCGGAGGATCCAAACAACAGCTTCATGCCCGGGGCTGGACCCCTGCTCCATCTCTCACCACCCACCACTGACGAGAACACCCGTATTGACACTGGTGTCAGACAAGGTAGAAGGACTTTAATTTATTTTTATAGTTTCAAATATTCAGTTCAATTATGTCTCTGAAATATGCATATAGTAATCACATTGTCCATCTGTTATGTTACAACCTTGTCTCATCATTAAATCAATAACTGTCTTACAAGTGTGTCACATACGATTCATGCTCTTATCACAAAGGTCAAGGTCACATTTGGAGGGCAATGTTATACAATATGGATTTCATGGCAATAAATTGTATCTCAGCTTTAACTTTTTAACCAGGTTTTCAACAAAAACCAGGTTATTAGAGTGAGGTTGTCGTTGGGCGGGCATGGGCATTGCGTCAAACATTGGTTTCTGTTCAATAACTTTAGTTAGCATTGATAGATATTGATGAAACTTGGTGTGTAGGTAGCTTATGGGAAGAGCTAGCTTGGGATTGCTTTTGAGGGGGGTGGGGCTAAGGTCAAGGTCACTGTTACTAAAAATAGAAAAATGATTTCTGCCCAATAACTTAAGTTAACATTTATAGAAATTAATGAAACTTGGTGTGTAAGTTGCTTATGTGAAGAGCTAGCTTGGGATTGCTTTTGAGTGGGGAGGGGCTAAGGTCAAGGTCACTATTACTTAAAATAGAAAAATGGTCAAGGTCACTGTTACTTAAAATAGAAAAATGGTTTCTGCCCAATAACTTTAGTTAGCATTGACAGATATTGATGAAACTTGGTGTGTAGGTAGCTTATGTGAAGAGCTAGCTTGAGGTTGCTTTTGAGGGGGGTGGGGCTAAGGTCAAGGTCGCCTGTTACTAAAAATAGAAAAATGGTTTCTGCCCAATAAATTTAGTTAGGATTGATAGATATTGACGAAAGTTGGTGTGTAGGTAGCTTATGTGAAGAGCTAGCTTGGGATTGCTATTGAGGGGGGAGGGGCTAAGGTCAAGGTCACTGTTACTTAAAATAGAAATATGGTTTCTGCCCAATAACTTTAGTTAGCATTGATAGAAATTGATGAAACTTGGTGTGTAAGTTGCTTATGTGAAGGGCTAGCTTGGGATTGCTTTTGAGTGGGGAGGGGCTAAGGTCAAGGTCACTATTACTTAAAATAAAAAAATGGTCAAGGTCACTGTTACTTAAAATAGAAAAATGCCCAATAACTTTAGTTAGCATTGACCGATATTGATGAAACTTTGTGTGTAGGTAGCTTCTGTGAAGAACCAGCTTGGAATTGCTTTTGAGTGGGGAGAGGCTAAGGTCAAGGTCACTATTACTAAAAATAGAAAAATGGTTTCCGCCAACAGTAATTTTCAGTTCTGTCTCTTTTTGATAAAAGTAAAGATAAAGTCATACAACAAATTAATTGGCTATAATATCTGATTGCCCATAACAAAAACCTGTTTTCGTCGCATTGCTGCGCTTCTAGTTTTAACTATTATTCAGAATACAATTAATTTCAACACATCTGTCGACCTCCATGGAAAGGTTTGTTGTTCATACAATTTGTGCTCTTGTTTCAAAGGTCAAGTTCACACTTGGAGGTCAATGTTATACAATATGGATATTGATTTTATAGTACCGTAATAATTCATGTCTCAGCTGTAACATCTGAGAATGTGTGTTTAGATACATTTTGATAAAATGAAAAATATGTCAATATGTCAGTTTCAACCATCAATTTAATTCATATTATACAAATGAATATCACTCTGACAACTCCAAAGTCGGGTATATGTCACATTTCTAAACAAATGGTTTTACAATTATCTGCTGCTTTTAGTGTCACCTATGAAGCATGGCAGAAACATAGGGATAACTTTGGCTGGCAATTTCTATGTCCAGTTGTCTGCTGCATCACACTTTTGTTTCGATTGATTTTTGTATGACATAGTGTAGAATCTTTCAAATTGGTATGTACATTGATTATGGTCTATGCATGACTCCTATTGATTTTGGGGTTAAAGGTCAATGTCATGGTGACCTTTACTAGAAAGATAACAGGTGTGATTGTTTTCAATCAATCACTTTAGAATAAGTTGGTGTTGAGTCTTTAAACTTTGCATGCATTATTGGGCTTTGTCATGATGACCCTTATTGATTTTGCGGGTCAGTAGGTGGAACATCAAGATCATGGTGACCTTTATTAGAATGGTACAGGCACTTTCATTTCAATTGATAACTTTTCTTATAATATGGTCACTGTCAGTATATGGCCCTTATTAATTTTGGAGTCAGGTGACTTTTACAACAAGGATTTCGGATGTGTTTGTTTCCAATCATTAATTTTTATCAACTTTGATGGAATCTTCAAAATTGGTACGGTATGTACATTGGTCATGGTTAGGAAATGACACCGATTGAATTTCGGTCGAAGAGCAATCTCATTAAAACCTTGACTAGAAAAAAATATGGGGGCTCCCAACAGGTGACACACCGATTCTTGAAATTTTAGTCTGAAATATAGCCATATTCTCTGTAAGCATTCCCTTTCATATCCTACTTGGTTTTGTATTGTCTGAATGTTCAGTAGCGTTGTTAGCAGCAACCTTGTCATTGTTTTCTGCATTGTTGTTGTCAGCAATACACTTAAGTTTCTGATCAATGATTTCTTAACCATTAGGTGCACATTGGTCATAGTCAGTAGATGACCAGTATTGGTTAGGGTTAAATAGGTCAAAGGTCAAGGTCATGATGACTTTTACTAGAAAAATGATGGACACTCAAGACTGGCAACACATTCCATTCGCAGAACTTTGGTTACTAAATTACACACATTATATTACCAAGGTGATGAAGTGTCAGTGCACTATGACCCAATGATAGCCAAGCTGATTGTGTGGTCGGAGGACAGAGACTCAGCATTGAGGAGGTGCCGAGCAGCTCTCATGGACTACCAGGTTATGAAAGGGCCATATTTCTGAACTTAAATTGATTTGCCTTTGATAATACTTTGTCTTTATGTTTTTGTCTTTATGTTGCTCTTGAAAATTAATGTTTTTCTATAGGATCCCTTATTACAAGCTGAAATCATATAAATTATTCTTTATCAAATATGCATGATGAAGCTTTGTCTTTCTTGTACTTTTTAATTGTGTTATGTTGTGCAGGTTTTAGGACTGAACACAAACATCCAGTTTCTGACTGACCTTGCCCAGCATCGGGAGTTTGCTGCTGGCAAAGTTCACACAGATTTCATCCCCCAGCACCAGTCAGAGCTTTTCCCCCAACGGACCACCAGCCATGCGGCCATCTGCCAGGCAGTAGTTGCACTTGTCTTGCAGCAAGCTGAACATAGTCAGCAGCTGGCAGCTAAAACATTGGGTGAGAGTGCCGAGGATTTTCTTGAGTTTGTGACTATAAACTTATGAACCAAATCACCTAACATTAGATAGCACTATCTGATGTGATTTTTTTTAAAAACATATTCAAAATGGTTGTCAAACTTTTAACTATCTCATTTGTCTTACAAAAAAAATGTTTGTATTTCATCAATTAGTTTTGACATATTTGTTTCACAACAATTGTGAAACAAGTTAACTACAACATTATGTAAATCACTCTTGTTGGCATGATGTTCCACAAGAGAGTGGTCTTGTGTTGTGAAAACCTACTTGTACAGCTTGGTGACAACCAACTTTACCATTTAAGCTTCCATTCGCTATTGTTTACAGATCCCCATTCCCCTGTGTGGATGTGCCACGCTCTGCGGATCAACCAGAACCCAACCAGGTGGATCAGCCTCATGGATGGGGACAGAGGTATAGTTTACTAGTTTACTTTGAACCCTTGTAATGAAATATTGGGCAGTCAAGTTTTGAGTATAGATGTTGATGACATCAGGGATTAAATGGATCTTTTAAGTTTTAATACATGTTCCAGTCTTGAATTTCCTCGCTGTTTGTCAAAACATCCTTGACTTTTTCTCTTAAATGTTCTTGCATTTCTGTGGCCAGAGTTGAAGATCCAGATCGTGACTAACAGAGATGGGTCCTACACTGTGATGTTTGATGACAAGAGCTATAGTGTGACAGGCCAGCTGGAGAAGCATGGGGAGAGAACCAGCATTGTCACCACTATAGATGGGGTCAAAACACAGGCCTCCGTTGTACAGTTGGGGAACTCGCTCCACTTGTTCACAGCTGTAGGTGGCCTCATGTAAAAAGTAGAATCTACTTGATGTTTTCTTTGGAATAGATTTGTTTGTTTAAATCAGTTAATTGAAGCTAATGATTTTAATATACTGGTGGTGACAACCGTACATAAAACTTCATTGTTTGTGGAAGTAACAACTACAAGTACATGTATAATAACATTTTCTAGATTTCCTTGATTTACCTATGTCAATTGTTACCAATTCTTGGCAGGATGGTCAGCGAGAACTGAGCCTGCCAGTGCCAAAGTTCATGACCTCGAGTGCAGATGGTGGAAGCCTTGGAGATGCTGTAGCCCCGATGCCTGGGGTCATAGAGAAGGTCAGCGTGGAGCCAGGCACTGCGGTAGAGAAAGGAGACCCTCTCGTGGTCATGATTGCTATGAAAATGGAGGTAAGTAGATTTTTTTTGCTTGCCTTATCTTGAAAAATTTGCCTTAGAGCTTGTTTCAGGAATGTCAGCTTTTGCAGGGTCATGCAAATTGTATGCCCATTTGATATCACTTAAAATATAATATTGTTTATAAAAAGAGTGGCTACAGATGTAAATAAAGTGTTTCAGTTGTTTTTTAGTAAGAATTGAATTGAAACAACGTGACCAAAGTTCAATTAATATTTTCAGTACGTAATTCGTGCCCCTAAGGCTGGTGTTGTGGAGTCAGTGTACTACAAGACCGGGGACACTGTACAGAAGGGTGTAACTCTGGTTCACTTCCAGGAAGAAAGTGGTGACAGTTCAAGCTAGGGTTGGCAATAACTATAACAAAATATATCATACTAACAATATGGCCATGAAGAACAATCATTTATGAAGACAGAATGATGACAATTACTCACCTGGTTTAGATTGTGTCAAGGAGTGTAGGATAGTTGTGTGTAAAACAATGCTCAGGTATCATGCCTTTCTTGGAATATGAAGATATAAGTGATCTGTGTTGTTTTGTTCATATAACCTTTTTTGGAATATCTTGGTTTCTGAAGGTTGACATTGCTCAAAACAGTATGAAATTGGCACTGGCACCGGATTTTCAAACTCAATCATTTTTTAAAAAATCAAAAAAAATCTTATAATTACTCACTAAAAATTATAATACCGAATATGTAAAAAAATATTAATTTTTTTTTATTTTTTTTAAATATGCACTTTGTTCTGTATAATATAATAACATGGTATGTTAGTATAATATACAGTACAAAGTGTATATTTAAAAAAAAAAAATTCAATATTTTTTCACATATTCGGTATTATAATTTTTAGTGAGGAATTATATGATTTTTTTGATTTTTTAAAAAAATGTTTGAGTTTGAAAATCCGGTGCCAGTGGCATTTGTACATGTTTGCCAAAAAAATATACCATGGTATATCAATTTTTGAGTACCAAACAATCTTTGGTTGAAAATTAGTTTGCTAATTCTCTTGTTTCTGATAGAGTGAGTGACACAGTGTGTTTTGCTTTAAATTATTACCAATATTGATAAAAAAAAGGTCTCTGTGCACATCTGTCTGACTTTGGCTTACTGGGAAGAAAAAAATTATGAAATTATTAGGAAAAAATCTGCAAATTTAACAAAACAAAGTCAACAAAATTAAGCATTTATTGACGGCTTACTTTCATGTTCCTTGATTGTCAATGATATTATTTATAAGTGAATAAATTATTTGTTTAAGAGGCATTAGATATAATATTATGTTCATTGTATGTGATATATTTTAATTTGTATTGAATAGAAATTAAAATGTAAAATGTGATATTTTGGTAGCTTTTTTCTTGAAAATTTGAACGTGGCATACTTCCTATCAACTGCCATGTTGCAGCAAGGTAAGCAATGAAACAAAAAAGTATTATCAACAGCCTTACAAACATGTGTTTATACCCATTTGAAAAACCATAACCTGTAACCCATCAGTCTAGAAGCTACCTCCCTTGAAATTGTGGACTGAGATAAGATACCGGTAACAGCTTAGGGATATGTTATTAAACAAAATAAAATGTGTTCACATACTTTTTACTTGAAACAGATGACTAACTGACTTTGGACACAGAATAAGAACTATAATTATTGCATCACAGACATGACTTTCCATATATTTACTGGGCCTGAAAATCGCCTCATCTTCAAGTGTGTAAGACAACTCGGAAGTCACAATGTGCTATCTCAGAATGATATAATATTGTGATATCAATTAAAAGAGAGGTGTTTAAGAAGGGCATAGTAAAAATCATGACATTGACGTCTGCTCACAACTACACAGACACTAATTATTGAAATGTATAAAAACAGTTTAGAATATAAAGGCAATCCCCATTACCAGCTTCCTTAACTGCTCTACATATACTTTATAGATATTTTTTTTCTTTGAACCATACCATTATTTATCATTCAAAGATTAAAAAAACATTTCCAAGAAAATATTGATGATCAATGAGTATCATTTTTATTGTGTGGCCCATATTGTTTTCAGTAGTAGATATGTACATCAAATATATTAATATTTAGTAATAAAATTTTCTTTTAGTTCAGGTAATATTTGCACTCTAATAGAATGAACCTTTCACCGATTTTCCAAATAATTGTACACTTTTGCCAATTATATAAATTTAAAGGGAAAAATACAAAATGGTATGAGACATAAAATCTGGTGTTAACCGGTATTCTATTCATCTAATGCATACCAGTACAAATCCATTTAAGATGTGATTCCGAGTAAACAGTAAATACAACGAATTGTCCTTGGTTAGATTACGTACAAATTCCATTTTCCTTTAAATTAGTTTTTCTTGTAGCAAATTTTCATTCAATGTAAACCCATCAATCACTTAATGTTGTCACAGACCTGGTTTATAGGTCCAGGATATTATAACCCACAATTTTTCATTAAACCCTTATTTGAAAAAAGGTAATATCATAAAGAACTAGATAGCTTACTATCAAAACTTTTGTTCTTGTATATGTACATGTATGACTATTCGTCTTTAGTGAGCTAACTAGGAGAGGGCATTGGGTAGGAAACTGCGAGATGCCAATGATTTAAAATATTGTTAGGGGAGGTCACTGTGTAATAAATTTGGAGATGTCAATGAGAATTATGGTATAATTTAACCTTTGTGTTTTACGGCAGTGTATTTTAGATCACAGCGGTGTATAGTAAGAGGACAATTTTGTCGTTATTTTTCGGCTGTTTTCGAACATAACTTAGGGGCAGCCGTTTTTTATTTTGTTGTGTAATACGAAGTAATAATAATGATTGAATAATTGCTGATAATTGTTCACGAAAACATCCGATACCTCGAAACAGAAAGGATATGTCGGGTAAGTGCATAATATCCTCTTGCAAATAATCCTAGTGAAATTGTTGAAGCAATTGTCAAATCGTTTGCACCTTTAGAAAATCGACTATATGTTTACCCGATAAGCTCTTGGACATTTGAATGCCAAATCAATGAAAGCTGTCGATTAAATATAATTCATTGCTGGTGGTCACATTAGTCATTCTAAAATGCCGTCCAGGCTTTTTTTTTAATAATGGTTAGGCTAACCTTCATTAAAAAAAAAAGCCTGGACGGCATTTTAGAATGACTAGTGGTCACATCTTTTTTTAAAAATTGAGGTCAAGCAGCTACATGATACCAGAAATCATAGCTGCGACCTCAATATTGATATGGCCGTGGTCCATGTTTTTACACAACAGCTACTGTACTGGTTGATGGTACATTTCCGATCAGGGCACAAATCCCGAACACCAGCTAAAACACACGTTTGTTTGCCGGATCGATTATTCGATGATCTAGATCAATACAAAGGCTTGCTTTGGTCTCACTTGCAAAGTTTCATCTTGTTTTGTTGAGTATTTTTCTAAAAAAAATGCCATTCAATGTTAATATGCTTAAAGATCAAAATATAGCACACAGGGGAATGACGTCAGAGGGCGCACGCGCATCACGTCATAAACAATAAATAACTTTGCAGCTAAGTGTTTATTTAATATATAGCATACTTATTAATTATAATTGTATGACCATGTATTTTCGCTTTTCAAGTGTTCGGTATTTGTGCCCTCCATGGCTTAACTTTAAGGGTGATTTACTGTCTATAAAATGAACGATTTTCGACATTAAATTGATGAGATCGTGAATCTGTACTTTGATAGATGTTGTCACATTAACCAAAGATGTTTCATACACAATTTTAATTTACTACAACAAAAACTCTCCAAGATAATTGTGAAAAAGCTCAAAAAGTGTTCGGATTTGTGATGTCAACCAGTATTGTCAAAACAATAAATTTTGTTATTATAAAAGCAATAATATTTCAGTCAATAAGAATAAAATTAAATGAAAATGTTATTTGCCCCACTGTTCCAAAGTCTCAACTTAAGTCAAGATACACCTCTTTTAAAATATCAGTAAAATTCTATTGGCCTAATGAAGAGAACCTCTGTCCTCAAATGGTGTTAGTTATATGGTGATATATTCTATAAGAGTAGTATTCATGCAGTATGTTGGTCAAACCAAAAAGCATTGTCAAAATAAGTCTGTGTTATTTTTGTGTACTTTAGAGGGTGAGAGTGTGAACAGTCTGGTGGTTGTGGTGCTGGACACCAACCCTGCATGGTGGGGGCGGAACCTCAAGGGATCAGACAGACAGGTACCGTAGGGAAAAAACAAGGGGGTTGTTGTTTCATCAAGAAATCTAGGTGCTAATTTGTAATAAACATGTTAACCACTCATCCAAATCTTATTATTCTTACACCAATGTTTGGTTTCAAATTGTTATATAAAAAAACAGAATTTGAATGAAAGCTCAGAGAGCATTTATTAGTGCAAGGCTGGTGGGCTAGTGCTAATGTTGGCCACTGGTTAATTGTTGAAAATCTGTTTTTAGTTTGAAATCATGTTCTTGATGAAAATGTCCCAGTGTCATTTTTCATTATTTTCATCTCAATGACTTGAACCAGCTGACAAATTGCTATCATAATGTTCACCTGAAATGGTATTAAAACAAATATTCTAAAATTTCAAAATTATTATCTTGAAAATGTTTTATGCCGTCAGCATTGTTTCTATGAATTAAAACTACTTGCACTTACTTTTTGGTGACTGGGCAATCTGGTTTGAATTCTTCCTACATGTAACAAGAACGTGTGCAGCTACAAGAATAATTAATAAGTGGTTAATTCTATCAAAGTGTAAAGAACATAGAAGATGGATGTTTGAGCCTTTATACATGTGTTACAGATTACATTGACTAGGTGTGTGGACAGTGTGATGGTGTTTGCCAACTCTCATCTCATGATGAACCACAGCAACAAGCTTGCCATCATCGCAGCTCACTGTAATGCAAGGTATGTCAGGAAGGTGTTAGGATGCACTGCTTACCCTGTCCCAGGGTAAACGATCAGAATACTGAGTGTTTTATTTATTGCTGAAGTCAGAAGTTTTTTTGCAAACTTGTTGCATAAAAGATGTACTGTCAGAAATTGCAGCAGTGAAGAAATGTTGTTTTTGTGACATTTTAAAATTTAAAATAATCCATTCATTTTTCATTGCTTTATACATGTTATTGCCAAATTTTCTTCTTTGTTAAATCTATAATTCTAGAGGTCCTCTCATTGTTTTTCTTCAGCCACTTTTTATACCCGAAGAAGAACTTGAGCACAGAAGATGTTGAGGGAGATGAGCAAACAAATGATGGCAAATATGAGCTGTTTGAGAGAATGAATGATCAGGTGAAGAACGAAATTAAGGACCTCGTCATCAACAGTAAGTCTGAAACACAGCCATACACTTTTCTCAGATAAGTAATAGCTTCCTTTTTAATCAATGTAGAATCAGTCACAAGACTCTTGGTATTTGGGTTAGATTTGGTTTAATATTACTATTGTTATTGATACTACATGTGTTTTGCAAAAGTATGCTTATTTTAATTGGCAATTAAAATTGAAAGTGCTTAATCTGTTCTATAGTATTGGATAATTGATGTAAATTCTGAGGACTTTATATGAAATGCAATTCATTTTATTCAGAAATGTAATTATATTTATATGTGTGTTGTTTCAGGTATGGAAATGGAGTTTGAGAATGATTCATTGATTGCAGGTTCACTGGCAATGGCTCTTTGCTGTATCCTTTATAAAAGAAACACAACAACCCATGTATTTTACACACATAACAGATTAAATGCACAGTGGTTTTCATGTGTAGCTTGTCAGTTTTATTTCTGTCTTAAAATGCCTTCAATTTTATACGCTCATTTTTAAAAAACTGGGAAGTATTATAGTTTTACCCAGGGCTCGAATTTAGCACTCGCACGCTCGCAAAATGTGAGCCAAAATTGGAAAATGTGAGTTGAATTTAAAGACACTCGTAAAAATTTGCGAGAAAATATGCAATCCTTGAAAGAGATATGAACATAATCGGTGATCAATTCCTGCACAATATAGGTATAACACTAATTTAAGAGTTGCCTATTTTTATTTTCCGATAAACATACAGAAATTGATTACGTAGATTAACGGTATGCGCACCGGCAGGTACTTGTTACTATGTGGCAATTACTCGTTACTCTGCAGTTTTGTAGACTGGTCTTTCATTTCCTTTTCTAGCGGCGGTATTTAGCGATAATAGTATCGAGACACAGTCTGTATAATGATGACAAGCAAAAAGATAAGATTTTTTACGCATGTTGATTTAAAATCGCTGATGGCGATGATCAATCAGTTCCCAAAAAGAAGCCAAAATGAAATAATCTGTCCGTTAAAACTGTTTCGAAGTGGAAGAGGGAGTTGTACATTAAATTGACCATCAACACAGATGACAAAAGGAACCTTTTCAAAATATTTTGAACAGACCAATACTGCCATTACTGGCTTTATCAGACTTCCTCAGTATGTACTGTCCATGTTACATATATGATGATATCGTTTATTGTAAAATTACATGATAATTCATTAAATCAATTAAACTATAACTTAAATCATTGTTTTCTATACAATATATATTTTGCCTAGCAAACACAAAGATTTGCCTTAAAAAAATGCGAGTGAGTGTCTGGTTTTGCGAGTTGAAAATATAAGCACTCGCAAAAAATTGCGAGTATCCAAAAAAATTAAATTTAAGCCCTGTTACCTGGGTCAGAATGTGTATGGGCATTATATTTCTGACAAGTTTGATAACCAGCCATATTGCTCTAGTCACTCTGACAAGAGTTATCAACCTTTAATAGTAGAAATCGGTCTTGTCAAATCAATAACTGTAGAATCCTTTGTCCATTGTCCTGAAGTTAAGACAGGTGTATGTTGTGACAGTGGGCACTCTTGTTTTGAAATGATATGGACAAGTATTTAAATATGTTACATCGAACAAGTATGATTCATTCAGGACAGAAACAAAATTATTAGGGATGCAAACGAATGGCAAAACAGATATTCGAATATTCGGTAATTCTTTCGATCGAATATTCGATTAGCGAAATACATATTTTAGAAGATGTAAACTACTATTATTATTCGCTAAAGTAATAGCCGGGGCATTTAAACCCAATTTTGTCGTATCCAGTACGCGCGGCTGACCCTGATTTCCCCAAATGAGCCTTTGAAATTCTCCATTTCCAGGAAGTAAAAAGCAATACATTATAAACAGACAAACAACAAAATCGAATAATTCAATTCCGCTGCCTTTTGTAAACAATGTGAAATTAGATGGATTCCTTGTAAAACAGTGTTTTGCGCCAATGGAAGGTCTTTCCGTAGGATGATCAGCCTCGTTCTGAGATTGACCTCTAAACTGACTAAATATAACTATGGAAAACTCAAACCAACTCGGGAACTAGTAAAATAGTAAAACGAAAACATAAGTGGATTGGACTTATTTATTGTACAACAATAGAGGAATTATATTCAAAAATCCATTTCAAAGCACGAAAATTGTATTGAAAGATGAAAACAGTTTAAAGCACATATATGCAACAACATTATTGAGCACAATATTACATTATTGTGGCATTTATATCATCACCTCGTTTTGCGCTATTTTGCACAGCATAATTTGCAGCCAAGACAACACATTGGTGTTAAAGCCGATCCCTAGCCAGTTATTGTAAAAGTAGGGGGACTTTTTATAGTACCCGACGAAATGTCCCTAAATGACACATGTCGCGTGTCTAGTCATCACATTCACACCTCTGGGATTAGGGGCCAATCGTTGTAAAAACAAGATAAACGAGCTTTATAAACAACATCAGTGATGAAGGCAAAATGTGTTTTGTTCTCTTTATTGAATTTTTTTTTTCGAATATTCGAATACCGATTTTGACATTCGAATACCAAACGTTTGATTGAATATTCGAATATTCGAATATTCGTTTGCATCCCTAAAAATTATGTTTGCATTTTATCAGTAAAAGAAAGTTGTGTGTAAAAGAAAAGTGTTATGCCCTTAACAAGTTGAAGATATTCACAGAATGGAAAAAGAGTGTACCCATGGGGTGAAACTTTCTTCAAGAATACTGGTGTGTTAATTTTCCCTTATTATCATCCTGCATGTTTCTAAATGAACCTCTATCTCAACAGAATGGACTGGATCTTGTTTGCCGTATTTCAAAACATTGCAACCTAATCTATGTGTCATTGATATAATCTAGTTCCGGATACAACTGAAAAAAACTCTCTAACGCTATAGACTTTACCAAACATCATTTTGTCACATCTTTATCAGGTTGTAAAGGCATCACAGGACAACCCAGCCCAGTACATGAACCTCATGAACTCCGTGTTCACAGCACAGAAACAGGTAACTTATGTGTATTCTCAGTTTTGACTGATGAAAAGGGATGAGGTAGAAACTTAACTTTAACATAACATATTTAGTTTCTTGTCACTACTTTAAACATGGAGATGCTGGTTATAAATAAGTGCTCTTTTGAGGAAAGATGGTTCATTCATATAAAATAAAAGGTGTTCTGTATTGTTTGGTCTTCAGAATGTGGTGATTGATGCCTGTGTCCTGGACACAGACTCAGGACTTCTCCAGCAGGTAAGCACCCTTATTGGCTGGTGTGATTTTTGGATTATAAATACATGTAGCATAATTGTCATCATTAATGAAAAACATGTATAAACAAATGGAAATCATCTACATTTATGGTGTTCAGAAGTGCCACAATTTAATCAATCCCTGACAAGCTGGGTCATTTCATTTATAGCATCGATTTGACTCGTGTAAATGAATAACTCTGGTAACATTCATACACTAATTATGGTCCAGAAATGAAATGTATCTGAGTATTTAATTAAACTAAATAAAGGTCCTACATCATTCCAGGCATGTGACATCACAGGAGGCATATACCTCAAGATTCCACAGCCTGCAGGCCTGCTGCAATATCTGCTGGTGAGTAGACGCTGTAAAAATAACACCTTCATATTTTGTTTAGTGGTGTAAACCATTTAAACTGTATATCTCAACACAGGGAGATAAAATAAAGAAGTTCTATAGGTGGAGGTTCCTGGTCATTTTTTGCCATTAGCTTATAAAACTAAAGGCTTTCTGGGGTGGTTTGTAATAAATGTATATATAAATGCTGCCAGATAGTTCAATAGTTTCTTGGCACAAATTACTTTGAACTTAGCTGAAAGCTGCTTCAAGTAATATCATTCAGAAGGCTTCCAATCAAGTCTGAATTTGCCATCCCTTTTCACTACCTATTTATGGTCGAAATTTGCAGTTTGTACCAATATTGAATGTCAGAGCCTTTGCTGGGCCTAGGGATGTGATTTGTCCGCAAATTCGATGGCTAAACCCCCAACCCTCCTTTCCCCAATTCTTTTATTGATTACAAAGATTCAACTAGGTGCTTCCCAAGGATGTTACTTGTCTGCAGATTCACGGATATACCCAGATCCAATGGCTCAACACACCCCATCCCCAATTATTATTTGTTTTTAGTGATTACAAAAAGTTAACTGGCTGCTACTGGTTGTTAGTTTATTTGTTGTTAGTATTGACACTCCAGTTTGCTTCATATTTAAAGTAAGGAGAGCCCTCAAAGGAACTTCAGGCCAGATTTGCCTCTGAACAGGAGGCTTCATCCCATTGGAGGCCTAAAGTGGCCCTCAAATCCCTCACTGAAATTGTTTTACCCCTTCAACTGCTAGTTTAATCATATAACATCTTGTGTCAGTTAAGTATACTAGTCCAACTTGTTGAATTGATCTACTACAGTAAAAACATCAAGTTTTTTTAAGGTGAAGTTATGTTTGTGTATTTTGGTCATGTTCCTACATTGGAGTTGTTTCCCTTGCACCTGTGAATTTTGTAAAATGGAAAATTCCATTCAGCTGTTTAAAATTGAATTTGAAAATAAGATGTTTCATAATGAAACAAAGGTTTACTTAAAATTCATTAATGCCAATGCTTAATGCTGCCATTGTAATGAGATACTTGATAATGACAGTGGTCTTATGGTTAACATGTGTGCCTCTCACCAAAGAATTCTTGAGCCGACCAGTGGCAAGTTCTGAGCTCTCGAAAAGGATAGTAACTATGGCTTTCTTCACAATGGTGATATAAACTACTGCATAATACTTATAATGCTGCTTGTTATTTAAAGAAGTAAAAACAATCAAATACTAAAATCATTTGATACCTTTAAATTCAGTGGTAAATGTATAAAAAAAAAAATTTTTCCTTGTATGACAAAGGCTGCCTTGCATCCACTGACCTGTCCCATATCTGACATTGTACTGAGCCTGTGTAGTGGGTCTCTCTGACCTGTCCCATATCTCACCTTTCTCTGACCTTTCTCACATCTGACCTTGTACTTGGCCTGTGTAGAGGGTCCCACTGACCTGTCTCACATTTGACCTTGTACTGGGCCTGTGTAGTGGGTATCTCTGACCCGTCTCACATCTGACCTTGTACTGGGCCTGTGTAGTGGGTATCTCTGACCCGTCTCACATCTGACCTTGTACTGGGCCTGTGTAGTGGGTATCTCTGACCCGTCTCACATCGGACCTTGTACTGGGCCTGTGTAGTGTGTCCCACTAACCTGTCTCACATCTGCCCTATATGTGGCCTGTGATAAAATGACTTTTAGCGATACTTTTAAAAAACATCAACAGCAGGGATGTGATTTGTCCGCGGATTCGCGGAATTCCGCGGATCTTATGGCCCCAGAGACCCCCCCCCCCCCACACACACACAAAAAAAAAAAAAATATATATTTTTTTTACCTGAAAATTTTTATTTGGTTGCTTTCAGTTTTATAAGTTAATATTCCAGTTTGCTTCAAATTAAAGTCAGGAGAGCCCTCAAAAGAGCTTCTAAAAAGCCATTTTTTCTTCTACAGCAGTGCGCTTTTGACCCAAAGAGCGCCCCATAAACCCATGGCCGAAAATGTTTTAGCCCTCCGGCTGCCAGGTCAATCCCATCCCTGCAACAGTGGTTTTAAAATGATCATTCATGAACAAAATAAAATCAGTTTGTACATTTACATTATTTAAATGTTTCAAACATCATACAAGTTGCAAGGTATCAACAACGGTAATCAATATGTGGACGATTCCATTTCTGTTGGCAATCACAGTTTTCCATTTGACATGTCACATACAGGTGAAAGCTTGACTGTTCATGATTGGAACTGTCTGAACTTGCAGATGGCTGCATGCCAGGCTAACATGTCGCAATACAAGTATAATCATTGCAGCAGCATGAATAGACTTCACCAATGTCAATTCATCTCATGCTGGACAGAGCAATGATCAAGTTCTGTCATTTCAAGTCATTTCTTGTCAGCTGGTCTTAGATTCTGGATTTAAAATGTTGAAGCAATGGCAAATATCTTGAAAGAAGCCATGTTTAAATGTAGTTTAAATATCTTGCTTAATGTCAATAAAATTTCTCAATGGTAAATATATTGGTAATTGTCCATTTAAATAGCTCTGGCTGACTGTTTGGACTTGACAGTTTTCGTCTGAACTTATCAGCTGCAATATCTTGCCTTTGTTGATGTTAAAGCATGTTTTCTGGCACAGGCCCAGTGAAATTGACGTGTTTATCTGAGGCACAGACAATGTCCATTTCTGTCACAACAGGAGCGAACAAGGCTGTGCTTGATTCATCATGTCCAAACACAGTCAGGTTAATCAATTACTCCTTACCTTCAGCCTCTGTGGTACTGATGATTATTTTGCCATTCAACTACTGACCTCATTAGTAAACATGACTTGCAACCACAATAAGCTTACTGAGACCTTACTGGGGTGTTAAAAGTTGATTTAACAGGCATTTAATAGTGCCATTTCCTTGCTGATGTTATTTGGTATCTGAATTTCCCACTACTCGGTTTAACTAGTGTTTTGTAAAACAATTTTGCCATTCAAAACATGTTATTGAAAACAGTCCAAAGATAAGACTGAGACTCTTTAAGAGATATTATCTGAGAGAATATTTGAACAAGTCATTTATGCTATCTTGTTGCCAATTTTGACGCAGTCATTGGTAGGCTTAATTGTCATTCTTGATACTAGTGTGATTGATTATTACTATTGATTATTGAAACTGGTATTTAATCTGATATTGTGGAGTAATACCACTGATAAACCTTGCTAGATAGTTTTAACCAATACTACCCACTTAGTGAATGAAATGCTGTATGAATGAAATGATTGTGGAACAGCATTGCAGGTGTCCGGTATAGGTTTATAAAAAAACCTTTTGAACAATGGTATAAATAATATACTTATTGTGTTGATGGTTTGGATTCAGAATATAATAAAAAAGAATGCTATTCACTAGCATTCACTGGTAAATGTTCTACTTTTAAAGTGTAATCATAACATCATAAGTAATAGTTATTGTATATTAAGACATTAGTTACACTAGGTGGGCTGCTGAATCAATGGTTAAATTGAGCACAAATATTTATGACTTATTAAGTATTGGTGGGAATGCCTTATTCAGAGTTCGCACAGATTTGAAAAGTACTCCAATTTTAGGCTGTTGGATGAAAACTCCTGAAATTTGCAAAAAACTCCTTTAAACTACTTCAATTTTTGTTTTGCCTTGAAATCTTCCTGAAAAGTGCCTGTATTTTCGAAAAAGAGTCCTTAAAGTTGCTTGTTCTTGTCCAAATGGATTGTCTGTAATAAGAAAGGTCCATCTTTACAAAGAAAATTTGGTCTTAGTGAATGCTTTGTTGGTAAATGAAATTGTATTTGCTGTTCAAATCTGTTGTATTGTGTGTAATAATACAGGTTTTAGTCTCAAGTGGATGATTAACATGAGCACTGGTTCAGTCTATTTCCGTTTCCAGTTTTGCTGTTAATATGTCTTGCAATTTCAACAAAAAAGTGTTTGTTTGCTCATCCTTTGCTGGATTATCATGAAAATAAACACAAAGCAATGTGTAAACATTGCATGAAACTTATTGACATCAGGTCCATGGGCGAGTCTGCCCTGAAATCTCTTCTTCAAAGGAGGAAATAAAGAATTATCTATCTATCTATCCTTGAAATCTCCTTGATTTTTTTGCTTGTCTGGCTGTATGAACACATTTATTACTAGCCAGCATGCATGAGCAAACTGCTAAACAGCTCAATCAATAAAACCAAGTAACTACTACATGTAAATGGAAAGTTTGTAGGTTTTCTTGTCAGAGCCTTTTTAAATGGCTAGGTGTAAATCGGTCAGGCAATCCCATTTGCGGAGGCAATAATGTAAACACTTGTTATACTTGCTTTTAAAACTAAAAGATTCATTAAAGGCAGAGTCTGTCAACTAATTTGGTTGTAAAACTTCAATATATGACTGAAAACAGCATTTCTTGTAAACACTCTCTTCCATCTTCCTCAAAATGTATGAATTGTTTTGCCTTTTGAAGGTTTTGCATTTTTGTTTGCTCATTGAGAACTAAATTATTTATCTGTCCAAAAACTGTAACTCCGTAAATTAATGCAATTATAACTTCGTTGAGACTAAGTTATGAATTATTTCAACATAAATGTACTTTATTGATCGCACACTTTTTACATTTATTTAGCTGGTATATGAATGTATGCATGTTTGATATGACTATGCATGGTATAATACGGTAAATTAAGCATGTGATTAAACATTAATTGTACCAAATTAAGGCTCAGTAAAGAAATTTAACAATTGAAACATAGTCTTAACAAATTAAAAATGACATTTGCTGTATGTTACTAATAGCAACTCGAAGATTTAATGGTACTGTCTTTATTGATTAGATGTTATGACAAACATACTGGTATAACATCCATAAGTGAACATATGTATTATTTTTTTTGTCAGTGGGTGTACCTGCCAGACCCAGGGTCACGTGACATGCTGACCCTTCCACCCCGCGTCCAGGTTGACTACCGGGCAGCATGCTTCTGTCACAGAAACCTCATTGACATTGGTTATGTCTGCTCCGTATGCCTCTCCAGTGTGTATTTCAATATTTGTTTGTACATGACCATTCCTCATTCATGTTTACTTTGAGAATATATGTCACTTTTAAGCAGATGACAGATTATTAAGTATTCTTAGTCAATGATATCTTTGTTTAAATAATGGTGCAATAAAGGGTCAATTATACTAGTTTGTTTGGTCAAAACTGGTACAGTAAACTATCTTTAATTGATAGTTTTATAAATGACCTAGTATCATTGATAAATTTCTTGTGCAAAACTGTAAAACCTCTTAAATGACACGTTTACTGTACGTTTAAATTGTTAACAATAATGATGAATTGTCATTTGATTGTCATATTATAATGGCTCTTTATGCCTGTAGTACCATTTCATTATATAAAAAATGACTCGACCTTCACATTTGGCTGATTTCCAGTTCACTTCTATATGACCGATTTTCTATTTTAGTTTTCTGCAACTTCAGCCCAATTTGTTCAACATGCCAGTAAGTGTATTCTCTTGTCTTAACAAAACATTTTAACACATAAGTATGGATAGCTTCATTATTTTGAATTACTACAAAAAAAAGCCTTTTTAGCTGCCAGTTATGGTTTGGGTTTCTGGTGACCAGCAGTGTATTAAAATAACCACTTACTGTAAATGAAGAAAGTACATATAGGTCAATAAGAGCACCGTAAGTGTTATTGCTGGAAACACACCGAATGGTGGTAGGACTTGCATGCATATTCTCATAGTTAACATGTGCATGGTTTTCCAGTTATTGTATAAGGTTCAAGTATTTGCATGACTCCACAAATAACAAAACCTAGAGTATAAGAAGACTTCTTACATGAAATAGTGTTCGAAAGAGAGACATGCTAAAAATCTGTATATTGTTAGAATGTTGGACATAGGCTTTGACTAGTGTCGTAAATGTCACATCCTTCAATCAGAGATACATGTATAAATTCTTTGTTGAACTGAATTGACCTCCATTCCACAAAGTCTTTATTTGAGATTTTTTCCAATTTCAGAACTACATTTAAGATCATGGCTCCTCCAAAGATGGTGAAGAGAAAGATAAAGAAATGAACAGGCCGATCATGTGGACTGAAGACTACAGCTGACTGGACCATAGCATGGCACATGGTGTGCCTTATGATACAGGCAGTAGGAATGGTGCTGAGAGCATGGAACAGTAGGACTGTGTTTCAATATGAAAGGGAAGATTGGTGCTACCTCAGCTAAGTGTACAGCGCTATGAACAAAAAAGGAAGTTTCATTGACATGTGTGCTCTTTTTGTTGATATTGATTATATGAATGATGTCTTTACAAAAAATGTAAAAACAAGAAATATTTTTGGGAACAGTTTTATTTCAGTAAACAGATGATTATCACGTAGATACACATTGACCTTGACATATCGATTTTGATAACTAGAAAAATATATATGAAATCTCTAAATGTTAAAAAGAAACTATATTGTAAGTAACAGGCATTATCAAATGTCTTGAAAAACTTGTGTAAGCTTATGATTATGTACACAACAATAAAATTGTAAACTGTAAAATGTGTAAATTATGGCTTGGAATGTAGTGTAACTGAATAAGCAAATTTTGTTGAAGCACAGCATCAAGACCTATATAGAAAGAATACTCATGCAAAATGATAAAAAATATCATCCATTATTTACAAGTACTAATAAAAAGATTATACATTTTGGTTTAAAATAAATAAAGGTCTTAAGCAACTTCTGAAAGATCACAAATGAGTCTTAAATTAGTGCAGGTTGATTGAAATTGGAATGGTTCCAGATATAACCTTGCTCCAGTATAAATGCATAGCACATGTACAAATATGGACTAGATTTCAACCAATATTGTAGAGGTCATGTTTGGTAAATGTTAAATGTAAATATAATACCATAACAGATATTGAATTCATGCACACATATGTACAACAATATAATTGAATTGAGTACAGACATTTTGAACAAGGCCTCAGCTATAAAAAGGATCTAATACAATTCTTGACTAGTTATATTTAAAGTTTTCTTAACTATTATAAAAAAATCAGATCTTTCACTAAATATTGGAAGATAAAAATCTGCTGTCTTCTTATAGTAAATTGCCTTACACAACTATGCAAAGCCCGTCAAATATACACCTGTGTTTTCAGGCCTTCTAGTACATAATTGTGGAAATAAAATATACATGATAAGCCTGCAGAATGTTTTCAGATCTATAAAGGGATTCTTACACTACAAGGGTTGTATAAGTATACATTTAACCGGAATGAAGACCATCAAATATGGTGGTACAAATACATGACTTTACAACTAGCAAAGCCATTAGCAGACTTCACTTTTTATTTCAATGATGATGGTCAAAAATTACATAATTGATCAAGGCATGTCAACATTGGATATTCTCAGTTTTCAAAACGCATGTTGGCAGGATATGAAAAAAATGTATCGAAAAAGGTTTAAGGTGACCTGATGTTCACTAAACTACTGCAAATTAGGATGGTTTATGGCCAAAAGCAATGCCCTCAGTCCATTTAAACATAGTCATGTCTCCCATTTAGCCTGAACAAAATCATATTATTTTACATGAACATGTACATTTTGAGCAAAGATTCAGAATACTACATTTTGTTTGGACAAGTTGAGTTGTGCTTTACTTTGTTCAATTATAGAATAAAAATGTTCTGTCTGAGAATATATATAACATCAATAAAAAATACACAAGAAACAAACCAATCTTTCAGTCTTTGAAGGCACATGCATGTTTCGCACATATAAATGTAAAGCTATAAGATCTTCTTTGTCTTCACAGCATCAACATTAAGCATCAATGTAAGGCCCCCAATGGCTATGGTACATCATCCACCCTCTATAGCACCCAATGTACAGCATCCACATGGAACATTTTCACAGGTTTCCACGCTCGGCTTGCTCAACCTCAATGGCCTCAAAGAGTGACTTGAAATTACCAACACCAAAACCCTGTAATTAGAAAATAGAAGATGAGAAACGCAATACCACAGTTTCAGGAAATAATCTGCATTTGTAATATATGAAGTAAAAAAAGTATGATATGCTTGAGTTCAGACTTAATCCTGTGACACTTATGCTTGTATAACAACCCTACTGTGAAACTCATCTAGCCTTCAGAGCTATAAGTGGTTTGTCCTCAATAAAAAAAAAATATCATCACTTCTTAGAGTGCCAGCAATTTAAACAATGACTACTTGTTTTGCTTACACTGTTGTTTTTGCGCTGGATGACTTCCAGGAAGAGAGTGGGTCGATCCTGCATGGTCCTTGTGAAGATCTGCAGCAGGTAGCCGTTGTCATCATAGTCCACTAGGATGTGGAGTTTCTCCAACTACAGATATACAAGACTTGCATTAAATAGGATAGATGTTAGTACTGGTTAAATGTATCTATCAAATCAGCTTTAATGTCCATATTGGCTAAAGAGAGTTAGGGTAAACTGTCAAATATAAGGAATGATAATGTTTAATAAACTTTTAACATTAAGTTCTCTCTTGGTCACACCTGTGCAATCTTGTAATCTTTAATTCATTGACTTTGACAATTAAAGCAATCAATATTTAAGCAGAAATTAGAATGATAATATCTTGAAGGCAAATCACAATAATCTATGACCAAGTCAACTCACTATGTCGAGGTCTTCAGTGACCTTGACCTTGGATGCCTTGAGCCTCTCTCGCAAGTTCGTGTAGTACGTCTTGGGAATCAACAAGAACTGCTGACCTCGCTCACGCAACTTTGTCACCTGTGATTAACAAAAAAAATGAAATAATTCTTATGTCTTCCTTATTTTACACTAGGACACCACAGGTATATGTATCAATTGAAAATCTTATAGCATAAGCTACTTCACTTACTGAATCAATGATATCATCTGTATTGAGGGCAATGTGCTGCACACCAGCGCCACCATAGTAGTCGACATACTCCTGAAAACAAAATATATCATAGTACAATATTCACTAGTGCAGAATGAATAATTAAAGCACTTGCATCAAAGAACTGCTAGGACAAATCGTAAGTAGAATTACAGGCGTATGGTAGATTTAATTGTAATTTTTCTATTCCATGTAAGTTTGAATCACATTTTTAGGGCTAGCATACTTGAATCTGGCTTTTGCGTTTTCCAACAGCAGGCTCATTGATTGGCATCTTGATTGTTTCCTCGAAGTTTGTTACCACAATGGAGCGCAAAGCAGAGTATTCAGTGTGGACCTGCTGGTCGTCCACCGACCAGAAACGGTGAAACATCAAGTTCTTCTCGTACCTACAGGGGGTAATGGCAAAAAAAATGTGAACAAAATAATTCATTTCATGACAAGCACTTTGTAATACTGCTACACACTGTTAAGTTTTTAACAGCAATTTAACATGACCAATTTTCAAGTTTAACCAACAAAATGAAAACATAATATGTACTTCTGTTGATACAAGTAAGATGTTTATTGTTTATTTTCAAAGGTGATGCATTCTTTTATATGAATGAATATTTAAAGTTTACCATTCTGCAATTGATGTCATTTCATCATCTGGCTGGTTACCAACTAGGTGGTCGGTAAAGTTCAGTCCCACTTTTGGTCTGTAAAAGTTTTGGTGAAGTTCAATTTAAATATCACATTCAATGTTAAGTCTAAAAAAAAAAACCTGCTTTCCAAACCAACTGTAATTATTACTGATCAACCTTAATTAAGTAATTGTCACCAGACAGAGAGCAGTGAAATCGAACAAAATAAATCTTTATTTTTTAGGCTAACACAGGGAACTTGTGAATGCTTTATATTTAATTGGAATTGAACAGTTTTGATAAAGGTCATATAATAGTGTCTAAAATTCATTTCAATGAAAAGGTATGCTTGAAAAAGTACAAGTAGTACTATTATAACATGCGTATAAAAGATTCATACAAGAGTTTGGTGAGTGGGTCTGTGTCAGGGTCCACCTTCCTGTACCCGGGCAGATAGAAGCCTTTGTAGTTAGAGAGGTCATACAGGGTGTGGGTTGTGTCCCCATACGTCTGAATTACGCAGTAGCGTACTGTCCCGTCATCATCACTCAACTCTGATGGCTCTGTGACAACTGTCGCTCCACGCTCTAGTGCTCTCTGAAAATGAGCATAAGGCTAGTCAAAACAGAAGACAATTTGCCTTTTTAATACTAGTTAATTTAAGTATTTCAGGTTATATTTCTATACTTTTATTTAATCCTGTTGTTTTGAAAATATATTAACATTAAATATATCTTTATTATCTTTTTTAATAAACTGATATGCACACATCACCAGTGTGGCGGTGGGCATATAGGATACAGTGCGTGATTTCTGACAGGCAAATTTTGATAGGCTACCCAGTGAAAAAACCCTGGGGTGTGTCTGCGCCCCTACCTGCTCCCTTTAATGTCACATAACATTTTCTTTTGTAACCAAATTTTAGTAATGCCGCGTTCAAATTATTTCCATTTTCAGAAAACCTTAAAATACAATAAATCAGTGATTCATGAACAGACCATAATGCCTTTATGGAGTTTATCGAGAAAAAACTGCATGTTACCTTGTAGATAGCATCCAGGTCCTCCACCTGGAAAGCAACGTCCTTCACACCATCACCATGCTTCGAGAGGTGGTCACCAATCTCTAAAAGGGAATAATTTGACATGAATAAAGAAATAAGAAAAGTAAAATAAGTTTCCCATTCTGCTTGAAGTCGGGATTTTTTCATCATTTTACTTCTTAAGCTAAATGACAACCTGTAATTTAAAAAAACTTAAACGAACAATCTGACTTAACAACTTGAAAGCTCATCTTACCTTTTGGTTCGTATGGATTCAGCATGTTCTCAAATTCAAAGAGGATCTGAAAAAGAAGCATCATAATGAGTTTACCATGTACTGATGGTCTTCCCAATAAAGTTCATTATTTAAATAACAGATTAGGAGTTTAATCTTTACAAGGAAGATGAAGCTAATGCTGACCTTGTTCTGGCGGATGACGTGAGAAGCCACCTGTCGACTGCCCGTCTCCAAGCCTTTATAAGCCATGGGCTCAAACCCCATACGAGTGACATAGTAGGAGGCAGCCTGAGCAGCAGTGACAATAAAATATAAGTTATATCTTAAAAAAATGCACTTAAACACTTGATTTATTTAGATTCAAATAAATTTTAAAGATAAATAAATTTAATGGGTATACATGTATATACTATTTTACCAATAAGAAAAACCTTTCTCCTAAAATTAGGTATGATTTACCTTGGCAATGATAAAACTGGTGTTTAATGAGCATGTCACCAATTAATATAATTTATGTTAATTCTTCCCAATTGCTAAATGTGTCTTAATTAGCATAATATACAAATATATTTCAGCACATGATTTACTCATAGGGTTAAGAAAGTAAAATTTCATCTTGATTACAGCTACTGTATCAAGGTTTTTATGACAACAAATATAAAGCCGTCGTGTTGTAGATTTGCAGTTGTAATTGAAATGGCGCTAAATTGGATTATGATTGCCCTTGATAATTACCTCCTTTATTCAACAAAAGAATATATTGAATTCAAGTATACATGCTTAACTTTTTCCAGAGTTATCATGTGTCTAGTACATCTTTAAACAGTTATGAATATTTATACATCATGTCAATGACACTGCCTTTGACCCATGGAGTGGCAACGGTAGTCCTTCTCTCCCCCATGCCCAGGAATGATCATTCTTTAAGTTATCCTGTAAAGCTTACCTGTTTTGCATTTCCTACCCAGAACTTGACACGATGGAAGGAAACAAACCTCCCCGACTCTGGCTACAGTGAAATAACAAGCATACATGTTATAAAGAAACTTAAGTTTCAAGTGTTTTTTATTTGAGAGTAATTGTACAATTGTCTCCCACTATTTGTGCTTTTACCTCTCACTCAAACCTAATGCTCAAAGAAAAATAAAGAAATATGGCATACTCTAGACTAATTGTATAGTTATAAGTATAAAATATATAATGTTTTTTCAATGACAGACGTCATATGCATATACTACATACATATAAACAAAATGCCATGTATATAAAATATTTTGTTGGCCGCTATTTCAACCACTGTGTCCTATATTAAAGACATTGACAAGTCAAATTATTGAATAAAATGCATTCAGGCATGTTACAATCGCACAGGTAAAGACCGAACAATGTGCAGTTTACATGTTCTGACTCGACTCAAAATTAGTTTATTCACACATAATACTTAGTTTACATTTAAGTATCGACATGTTTTGTTTTAATTAGATGTATATTCATCCCCCTTAAAACCGATAAACAAGGAAAAAATAACACGCAATAGCATTTCATGGCTTATTGCCAGTTAACAAATTTACATACACATTTACCAAGGTCAAATATTTCATAAATAAACAATGAAAAAAGTATTAATTTAACAGTTGTCACTTACTTTTGGTCCTTTGTTCGTGTATGTAGTCTGGAAAGGAAAAGGAAAAACATAAAGTCACAACTAAGCTATTATGCTATCATAGGAAAAGAATGTATTTAATTGCATAACAATTGCTTCTCACCATATTTCCAAACAGTCACAACACTGACTGAAATGTTATATGTGTTTTAATTGGATGAAGGCCATGAGGTGTGACCAATGAGCGACAAGAATATTGACACACCTCCGTTTAGAGTTGAGGCCCGGCAATATTTCAAACTTCGTTTTAAACTTACTGATTAAGTTTTGTATTACAGTTCTTTCTTAGTCCAGCTTAGATTCAGCCAGATGATTTTTTTATGAGCGAACACTTCAATCTACATTTACTGTTTAAACCCACGTCGAGAATTGAATGCTCTTCCATAAAAGGTAGAGAAAAACTCAACAGGAAACGTTTAGAAAAAAAATCTTAAACATTGTTGAGATTATATATATATTTTTAAACCATAATCATTCGTAATAAATACGCCCACTTGGACTATAACAAAATGTTGAAGTGTGCTCGAGTATGCGTGAAAAGCACTTCAAAACTACATACAACTCACATGACCATGATTTTATTCATTTAATGCAATCAATGGAAATTAAATTGGTTGTTTTCCGTCAAAAACAATCGGAAAATGCATTTAAACGTAATACAAAAGTATTATTATGAAATATATTGAATGTATTATATTCCATATTTAAAATAAACAGATTTCTGTTCTTAAGCAAATTTATTTCTTACTTTTTACATATGTCAAAAGCTTGACGCCAAACAATCTATAGCTATAAATACCAACAATCATATCGGGGCCTCAATCATTCATGTACATTTACGCTTAATTAATCTCATATGTGTGGTTTAACAAAGCCAGCTATTTCAACAAGAATATAAGAACTAAATGTGCCTTTGATAGTCAAGTTGGTTTTCAATAATCTGACCGACATCCAAACCAAGCGGCGTGAGCGGTCATTATTAAAACCTTATTAACATAATCCTATTTAAAGCTATATCCATCTGCCATTGTCAACTTAATTTGAGTGTGTATTTTCTACATAGTTGAGTCCATCGATCACACTCGTGCACAATATATTAATTGTATCTGTCCCACCACTTATTTCCCTTGCTATACATTACCCTCGCACAGGACTATGATGGTAATTGAAAGAATACATTTTGAATCATTGCAGCCGGATTGCATTTTAATTTCATGGTCCAAATGATCTGAACACTGTATTATTCTACAAATTCATGTTAAATACGAACTTGATGAAAAATGCATTGCGCTTTGTGGGAGCAATTGCTGACCCACAACTGCTACTAAACGCATGAAAAGGCATGTTTGGGGCTTGCCTATGGTTTGATGGCCGATTCTGTTTTTAAAAGGCGAAGTAAAATGCCAACAAAGGGATCTAAATTGTTTGATCATGCTTCGCAAGTATTATGAACGTGTTGCATATTGTGTATGGCAATGTTTTGCAGACTGATGCCTTTAGTAACTTCCTCATGTACAAGCCCAAGAAATAGGCTAGGGTGTGGCATGTTACAGAAATTGAAAGTCCTTGAAAATGAATCCGGACAGGTCAGTTTCCCGGCAGGCGGTCGCATCAGGCCTGTCAAAAAATCACCATCTCTCTAAACGTCCCCTGTAGAACACTGATGGGTGCATCATGGAAATATACGTTGACGCCACTGTGTTGAAGCTCTTGTACTCGGAAAGATTTCAATTTCAGACTATCATACGGCTTGTATGTGTATTTGCATGAAAATAGAAAGATATACATTGAAATGTATATACATGGCGTTGGACACGATTTCAGCATGTGTCCAAGCCTTTTGGTCTGAATATTCATACTAAACTAAATATTCAGGATTGGGATTTTCGGTCTGTTATCATACGTGGAGTTTAGTTTGATGCAAACTTTTGCTGGAAATACCTCTTGTATTTGGAATTTTATATTTATCAACAATTTGCCCGCGTGTATGGGCGGTGAGGACTACATTCCTATACGAGAGCTGTTCAAGAAGTTGGTAGACTACTTCTATAACTTCTAAATGTTTTGACATATCTATTAATTTTTGAACAGCACACACACACCAAAATGTCCATTTTTACCTAACATGAGCAAAATGCTAAACTTGCGTCGTTCTACTTTAAGGAAGACAATAAAGACGTGTAACGTCAGGGCGGCAAACACCATAATTATATGGGATCAAAGTTATACATGCATGATTATGTTATACATCATTCATGGGTGATTACCATTCTTCCATATTTTATCACATAATTCCTAAATGATAGAATATGTTGTCCCAAAATAATGAATGTCATCAAAGTATTTGATTGTTTGGACAATTTCCAGTTGTAGTGTTTCAACAAAGTGATACAGCTCATATCAATAGTTAATCCACAAGGACCTGTATAATCCCATCTCGTTTTCTGGATGAGTGCGCTGAAGAGATATACCCAGCTCTCGTGCTAGTCCTCCATGCCTTCCTTCAACTGCGTACATTCACCGACGGCTGGAAATAAGCCCTAGACACGCCCATATTCAAGACGACAAAATTTCTCCAGCCAACTACAGGCTAATCTCCCACGCCTCCATTGCTGCAAGTTGATGGAACGCAGCATCCACAGTAATGGAGCACATTGACGCCTCTTTATCCGATCTCGGCCGAGACCTTCTACGACAATGTGACGGTCTGACAACTCACTCCAACAGTAGGCTTCCTTTAAGAAGTACATGACCAGGCCTAAAAGGTAATTGGGCTGAATTCACCCGGCACCGCGACAAACTGGTGATGATGATGCAGGCCAGCCGTCAGGGATCTTTTAAACTACGTGTTGCACGCCTCATATAGACCTTAAACATACTTCATATATGCATGAACGACAATGCTTTAGAGCCAGCTATGCGTATTAAAATAAATGCAAGAAAAAGAAAGAGAAGATCACTGCGGTTGAGTGTTATCGTTACTGAAGCCCGATTTGCTTATTTCACGTAACAAATATTTGATGCGAAGTAAACAATTTCTAGCAACACAAAAATTAGGATTTACTTCAAATCCTTGCTATGGATGATGACGATAATTGGTGCCAACTTGTCAGTTTGACTGACTTTGAGAGTGAACCATATGTTTCCAAGGAAAAAATGTTTCGTATTGGACGATCGTTAGGTATATTCTTTATGGTGCATTTCGGATAGCCTTTTTCGGATGGATATGAGATAATTTAATACACTTGTACTAGCAGAGTTCTCTCTTCTAACTTAACTGAGTTATGGGTTCTTTCCTTCTTACACTTCACTCCCGTGCTCATTTACTTTACAAATGGCGGACAATGTGACCTGTCACATACATGGCTCAGGTTTAATGGTTCAGATTGGTGGAGTATATGGCTCGCTTCAAAAGACTTTGTAGACACAGTTTTTGTAATTATCCAACTCCAATAATATGACCTTGATCAGCACATCTTATGGTCCTGATTGTTGCTTTGAAACTATTATACACATGTATGATCAAACTTTCAATCTGGCCTGTATCACCTTATACATTGGGTCATAATCTAGGCCATTGAGCCTGAAGTTTGGGTGGTATTGGCGATGTACTGTATCATCTGTTACCAATATATATACAGTTGAACAACCCTATTCCAAACATCGTTTTTCCGAAATTATCGCTATTTCGAAATTATTTTTCGGTCCCAATTTGATTCCTTCTTTGTTTAACTAATTTTTTAATCTATATTCAGTAATCGCCAGTCAAAAAATATAACTATTTCGAAGTAAAAATTATGGTCCGAGTTTGGTATTTCACACCTATTTATCAATTACACCATACTACCAATGCATTCAGGCATCGGCTTGTCAATGGAGCAAAATTAGCACTTGTTAAAGAATAACATGAGCACACGTATGTTACAAACATTGATGTCAGAAAATGAGCGACTCATTTGGGTGATGTAGTGTGTATATAATTGCTGGTTACCACAACCTGAATATCATTCAAAAATGTCTGTCTCATCAGATTCGATTGCCGCATTGCTCTATCCACCTGCTATCGATACTGAGTTAAACAATGTGTAATTTCAGTGCTATTTAAACACGCTTTTTATACACTGTGCTATGTTCCAAATGCATACATGTGCTGTCATTTGTTTTAAGTGTTTAATGTTGTTTTAATAAAGAAGTATAATAACGAATTATTTGTCATTAATTGAACAATAATTCAACAAACATGTAAACGAAAGATCACTCAAACCGAATGTATTGTATTGGTAACGTGTAACTGACATTGCAATCTTCAGGACTATATACTTTACGTCATCTTTAATTCGCGAACACTGTCATTTTCTGAAAATTGTTAATCCAAAATATCGCTATGTCGAAATAAATTTTTGGGTCCCTACGATTTTAAATTAATGGTGTTCAACTGTTCTTGGTATACCCCTTTTTCTCTTGATAAATTACACTTAAAGTAAAGCAAACCTTGGAGAAAAGGTGTCACCAGTGTGTGGTTAATCCAGGACAGCCTGAACATAGCTGTGCCATATATGACCTATATGGTAGTTAGTTTTCTAAGCATAATAGAAAGTAAAAAAAAAATCTGCTTCTTAAGAATCCAGTTTTATGACATTTTATTTGCTAACTTAAATTTGAATTATTCTTTTTTTATTTATACATCATTATGTTACAATTGATTTCAGACAATGATATCAGCTTGCCAGAAAATAAATTGGTGTCTGGACACCATTGCTACATTGAGCGAGATGAATCCATAGGGAAAGTCATATTACATGATACAAGGTTTGTTTCTCAGTCAAGTTGGTGTGCCTCAAGTATTCTTCTTAAAACATTATTATTAAGATATCAACATTAGTTGAAAATGTTCAAGATTATGGTTTGTCTGTTTTTGCTTCTTTCATTTGGTGCTTGCAATTCCATATTCTTTCAGCACTAATGGAACATTGCTGAACATGGTTCACAAGTTGACAAAAGGAAAGGTTAGTTCATTTGACTTTTGTACTTAATATAGTAATGTTGTTTTAACTTCTTATTTTGCCTGTGTATTTATTCGTAGAATGCAATCATTATTTTTAACTTTAGTAAACAAGTTAATAAACTGTGCAACACATATGTTTATGATTTATTTAACAGTGCATAACTTTAATATGTTTTGGGTAAATGTGCATGAAGTCATTTGGATTATAAAATATTGATGATATACGAGGGTTGATCCAGAATTACGTGGACTTTTTTAATAATTTTAATATTGTTGCACATAGAACTAAGAAAATTCACATACAATACATATGACATATCTAGTATAATTCCTGAAATTTTCAGAACAATACATATTTTTTTTGCTGAATTATAATGCATTAATGACATATGGTTAAACCCGACCGGCGCATTCTTATGACGCTAGTGACGTTGCGCTCATTAAGCGTCACATTTTTTCGATGTATTTCCCACCAACACTGACACACTTACATGGCGCGTAATCCACTGCGTATAAACATTCGAATACCACTCTCTGCAAAACGTGGATATCGCGTTATGCACATTAACTTGCAGTTGATGGAATGAATGAAAACGATGTCATCTAAGCTGACTCTTGATTTCTGGGAATACCGGCGCAATCCATTGGCGAAAGATCTGGCGACTGTGGCGGGTGCGCCACGGTCTCCAAGTCCAACAACCGAGGGACCTATCTCGCACAAACCTTACGCATGCCTAAATCGTCTGTTAAAATTCTTTGCACACCTCCGTACCCCGCCCCGACGACGCTCGTCACATCACGGACTGTCGAACGGTGATCCCCGTCGAAGATGTTCTTCACCGACGTCATTAACGTCGTGCCCTCGTCTTCTTCCGTCCTCTTCCCTTATCGTCTTCTATGGAATCTTACCATTCTCTAAAACGTTAATGCCAGTTGAATGCTAATGAACGGCACACAGGTTACTTCAATTTTGCCTCGGCCAACATTTCCATAGTCTGTGCCAGTGTTTTCCCCAATCCAACACAAAACTTTATCACCGCTCGGGCTTCTACAAAGTTTGATGACGCCATGTTGTATCACAGACTGTACGTGTAATCAACCCAGAACAAAAAGACTTAAAAACGGATATAACATCAGAAATTTGAACAGTATATAAATATGACGTCAGCGTGATATGTGACATAATTTGGCGGAATTTCGTAGATAAACGTTGAAGAAAAGCGTGTCGTAAAAGATACATAAAAAGTTTGTAAACGTAAATTTTAGACGGTGTGCCGACCGTGCGTTTCTGTTATTTTAAAACCCGTAATTTTTCAAAACTCATTAAATTAACATACCTAAAATTCATATCGTCTATGTAGAACACTTTGAATAAGATATTCATGAATTTTTAAATGATTTAGACGATAAATATAGAAAATATGTAAGAAGTCCATGTAATTCTGGATCACCCCTCGTACATTAAATGGATGTAGTATGCAATTAATTTTCATCTATTTGTGTATACACAAAGACAATAATGCATTTGTATCTTCTTATTTCAGTCCAAAGAACTTGCACATGGAGATGAAATCTACTTGGTTTACAAAAAGGACAACATGGACCTAAGTATAACCAATTACTGCTATGTTTCCTTAAAAATGAAAACACATATTCCAACTGTAACTTTTGTCATTTTGTTATTCAAATAGTGTAGAAGAAAACAAGTTTATATGAAAGAACTAAAGCATAGATTTAATGCAAAATAGATGATACAAATAACAAACAGTAGCATGTCTTAAATTAAACTATAACACACTGTCTATTCTAAAAGTGCAGGAATTAGTTCCTTGGACTGGCATATTTTATAGCGATTGGTCTGGAGCAAAAACTGGAGTAGATATTCACATTAGTTAAAGAAAATGCACTCTGGTAATAAAGAGGTTTAAGAATATAGGGTCTTCAGGACAAAGACCAACATGAATTACTATATTATTTGTGCGAATGAATCTTTCTATTAGCTTTGTGTTATGCTGCTTATGCTTGTAGATGTGGGCTATATGTACCAGGACATGGCTGAATTGAGAAGGGCGGAAATATCGGAAGAAAGCACTCAGGAATACAACGCCCCGGACCTCTTGGATGCTACACTAGAAGGTAAGATAATGTACACTGAGAGACTCAAAATACCAATTACATGTACTTTTTTGTTTAACGAAAAAATATTCAACCAAGTTAGCTGCTGTAGATATAAGTTTCACTGCCTTGAGATTTTTAATTTTCTCAGTGTAGGTTCTCCTGTTTGGCACAAATCCAGGGAAGGATGTATGTAGGTTCTTCTTTTAGGGACATTTCCAGTGAATGAGTCATGTAGGTTCTCCTGTTTGGCATATTTCCAGGGTATGGGGTCATGTAGGTTTTTCTGTTTGGCACTCATTGTGGGTAGGGGTCATATAGGCTCTCTTGTTAGGCATATTTCCAGTGTAGGGGTCATATAGGCTCTCTTGTTAGGCATATTTCCAGTGTAGGGGTCATATAGGCTTTCCTGTTAGGCAAATATCAAGGGTATAGGTCATGAAGGTTCTCCTGTTTGGCACATTTCCAGGGTATGGGTCATGAAGGTTCTCCTGTTTGGCACATTTCCAGGGTATAGGTCATGGAGGTTCTCCTGTTTGGCACATTTCCAGGGTATAGGTCATGAAGGTTCTCCTGTTTGGCACATTTCCAGGGTAGGGGTCATGTAGGTTCTCCTGTTAGGCACATATCCAGGGTAGGGGGCATGTAGGCCCTCTTATTTGGCACATAACTTGGGTAGGGGTTATGTAGGTTCTCCTGTTAGGTACATATCAAGGGAAAGGTCATGTAGGTTCCACTGTTAGGCAAACATTCAGGGAAGGGGGCATGTAGGCTCTCCTGTTTGGCACATTTCCAGGGTATGGTGTCATGTAGGTTCTCCTGTTTGGCACTTATCAAGGGTATTGGTCATGTAGGTTTTCCTGTTAGGCACATATCAAGGGTATTGGTCATGTAGGTTCTCCTGTTCGGCACATTTCCAGGGTATGGGTCATGAAGGTTCTCCTGTTTGGCACATTTCCAGGGTATGGGTCATGAAGGTTCTCCTGTTTGGCACATTTCCAGGGTATGGGTCATGAAGGTTCTCCTGTTTGGCACATTTCCAGGGTATAGGTCATGAAGGTTCTCCTGTTAGGCACATTTCCAGGGTAGGGGTCATGAAGGTTCTCCTGTTTGGCATATTTCCAGGGTATGGGGTCATGTAGGTTCTCCTGTTAGGCATATTTCAAGGGTAGGGGTCATGAAGGTTCTCCTGTTTGGCACATTTCCAGGGTAGGGGTCATGTAGGTTCTCCTGTTAGTCATATTTCAAGGGTAGGGGTCATGAAGGTTCTCCTGTTTGGCACATTTCCAGGGTGTGGGGACATGTAGGTTCTCCTGTTTGGCACATTTCCAGGGTATGGGGTCATGTAGGTTCTCCTGTTTGGCACATTTCCAGGGTATAGGTCATGAAGGTTCTCCTGTTAGGCACATTTCCAGGGTAGGGGTCATGTAGGTTCTCCTGTTAGGCACATTTCCAGGGTATGGGGTCATGTAGGTTCTCCTGTTAGGCACATTTCCAGGGTATGGGTCATGAAGGTTCTCCTGTTTGGCACATTTCCAGGGTATGGGTCATGAAGGTTCTCCTGTTTGGCACATTTCCAGGGTATGGGTCATGAAGGTTCTCCTGTTTGGCACATTTCCAGGGTATAGGTCATGAAGGTTCTCCTGTTAGGCACATTTCCAGGGTAGGGGTCATGAAGGTTCTCCTGTTTGGCACATTTCCAGGGTATTGGGTCATGTAGGTTCTCCTGTTAGGCATATTTCAATGGTAGGGGTCATGAAGGTTCTCCTGTTTGGCACATTTCCAGGGTAGGGGTCATGTAGGTTCTCCTGTAAGTCATATTTCAAGGGTAGGGGTCATGAAGGTTCTCCTGTTTGGCACATTTCCAGGGTGTGGGGACATGTAGGTTCTCCTGTTTGGCATATTTCAAGGGTATGGGGTCATGTAGGTTCTCCTGTTAGTCATATTTCCAGGGTAGGGGTCATGAAGGTTCTCCTGTTTGGCACATTTCCAGGGTGTGGGGACATGTAGGTTATCCTGTTTGGCACATTTCCAGGGTATGGGGTCATGTAGGTTCTCCTGTTAGTCATATTTCTAGGGTAGGGGTCAGGAAGGTTCTCCTGTTTGGCACATTTCCAGGGTAGGGATCATGTAGGTTCTCCTGTTAGGCATATTTCAAGGGTAGGGGTCATGTAGGTTCTCCTGTTAGGCATATTTCAAGGGTAGGGGTCAGGAAGGTTCTCCTGTTTGGCACATTTCCAGGGTGTGGGGACATGAAGGTTTTCCTGTTTGGCACATTTCCAGGGTAGGGGTCATGTAGGTTCTCCTGTTTGGCATATTTCAATGGTAGGGGTCATGAAGGTTCTCCTGTTTGGCACATTTCCAGGGTAGGGGTCATGTAAGTTCTCCTGTTAGTCATATTTCAAGGGTAGGGGTCATGAAGGTTCTCCTGTTTGGCACATTTCCAGGGTATGGGGTCATGTAGGTTCTCCTGTTTGGCATATTTCAATGGTAGGGGTCATGAAGGTTCTCCTGTTTGGCACAATTGCAGGTATGGGGTCATGTAGGTTCTCCTGTTTGGCATTTATCCAGGGTAGGGGGCATGTAGATCCTCTTGTTAGGCACATATCCAGGATAGGGGTTATGTAGGTTCTCCTGTTTGGCACATAACCTTGGTAGGGGGCATGTAGGCCCTCCTGTTTGGCACATAACCATTGTATGGGACATGTAGGCTCTCCTGTTTGGCACATAACTTTGATAGGGGGCATGTAGGCTCTCCTGTTTGGCACATAACTTTGGTAGGGGGCATGTAGGCTCTCCTGTTTGGCACATAACTTTGGTAGGGGGCATGTAGGCTCTCCTGTTATGAACATATCCAGGGTAGGGGTCATGTAGGCATTCCTGTTTGGCATATATCGTGGGCAGGGGTCATCTTATGAAAGCATCATATGACTGATCTTTAAATTCCATTATTTCTAAATAAATATTGAAGTAGCTACATTAGACAAAGATTTATTTCAGTAAACAATTTGATTAATGTATTTTGTAGTTCTATTATAACACGTTTACTTTGAATTATTTTATTGATTTTAATTTTTTTTTTATGATTTTTTTTTATAAATGGCCCCATTTTGGTTATAATGTCAAATTAGGCCTAAACATTAGACAATCTAGGTAACAGAAATGCCGGGTTTTAATGTAGATACAACTTTTCTTAGGATTTTTTCATTCTAAAGGCTTGGTACAGTGATTTTTGATCTCACTTAATTAAATTACAGACTCCGACTGCAACCATTTAAGTACAGAGAAAATAAATAAAAAGCGCAGCCTTGACTATGAGAATGATATCGAAGAGAGCTCTAAACGTTGGAAACCTGAAAAGCATGGGAAAGATGAAAAAGTAGGTCTTGTCGGTACTTGAACTAGTAGTTGGTATTCAATAATAAATATATTACCTTATATTTTAACATATTTACTTCAAAATATTGGCCTAATAATTATTCCATGAAATGTGCTCATACAAAACTTTTGTAGTGAAGTGTGTACTGTATTGTCAACAGAAACCTAGTGACTTGCTCTCAAAGCCTTCAGCCTTTGGTGATCATGACACAAAATTGGTTGAAAAAGATGCAAGCAAAACAGTTACATCTCTAGCAACACCAAGAACCATAGCAACAACATCAGGAACAACAACAGCAGCAATAGAACAACTGGCAGCAACTACAACAGTATCATCAGCAGCAGAAGGTAGTCAGGCTGCAACGCCCAGGGGTGGGCCGAGCAAGGCGGGGACCGTGGAGGCTCCGGTAAAGGACGACATTGAGGAAAACCTTCTTTGCATTATCTGCCAGGAGATCATGCAAGACTGCATCAGGTAAGAGACCACCTACATGTAAACTGATTTCATAGGTTGAAAAAGATAGAGGAAGCCTAAATTTTTTAAGATGAAGTTATATTTTGTACTCTAATGTTTTATTAATATTAGTAAAATTCACATGTATGCATGCATGATTTGTCTTTAAGGCTAATTTTAGAGTTGATTTTTGCATGACCAAAATGTTTCAATAATTTCCCGTTTCACAAGATGATTTGAGTCTGTAATTGTACCATTCAACTGCCATTGTACTCTTTAGCCTGCAGCCGTGCCTGCACTCTTACTGTGCAGGCTGCTACTCCGACTGGATGGCCCGCTCACAGGAATGCCCTTCAGTAAGTTCTTCAATCATAGAATGAAACTTATAAATATTTTATTTTTTTTATATAAAAAAACAGTTTTATATAATTATTAAATTTGTATAATGTTCAGTTCAAGAATTAAGGAAACATGTTAACATTAAAATGATATTTTAATGATGTTACAGGATTGATCTCATACACATTGATTATGATTTTTGAAAAATTGTTTTGAACCAAGTAATGAGTTTTGTATTTCAGTGTAGGAAGAAGGTTGAGAGAATCAACAAGAACCACATTGTCAACAACCTGATAGAGGCTTACCTTAAGGAACACCCAGGTCTGTTATACTCTCCTTCCCTGCTGGCTTATCAGCTATAATATATACATGAAATTCACTCTTAAACAATCTGAGATAATAACCAAAATGTGCATCATATGTTTATGAATACTGCGTGCCAAAATGAAAAACACATGCTGTCACAGGAATGTGACAAATGCCCCCAAAAAGGCCTTGTATGATTTTGACATTTTGAAAGAGCAAAGTATGAACATGAATATGAAAGTCATTGCAAGATGGAGAGGATGTCAATTAGTGTCTGCTGAACTTGTAAATGAGATTGTTGGGCATTATTAAACGTGTATATGTATGTTAACACTTTGCACAAAGTTAGAGATATTTTGCAAGGATTGAAGTTTTTATTAAAAAACTAAAATAGAAGAAATGGTATGAAAAAAAAGTTTATGTAAAAGAGATGTAAAGAAACAAATAAACAAGCACTGAATATCCTCAAGTTAACGATGTAGGTAAATGATTGTGTTTACCTTATTGAAATCCTGGAATTCATTATTCACTGTCAGCTTATGATATAACTGATGCTCCAATTATGGTCACTGTAATAGCAGTCAAAAGCTCTACAAAAGCCCACAACTAACCTTTACACTACTGTTCTCTTTATCAAAATGGGTCATCTGCTGGTAGTGTTCAAATTGCCTACCAAATAAGCTGTTCCTTTGACCCACTGACCTCAAAGTCAATAGAGGCCATGTGCAGGTCTTGACCAAACTGCCTCCTAAGTTTAAATCCCTGGGCCCCAGCGTTCTCGGGTTATTAATTGGAAACATTTTTACAGCTCAAGGTCACAGTGACATTGATCTTTAATTCACTGACCTTGCAATCAATTGCGTTCATCAACTGGTCATGGCTAACTTGCCTACAAAGTTTGAGGTCCTTAGGTTCCAGCGTTCTTCATTTATTTATCAGAAATAGGGATGCCAAATATGTGTATGCTCATTTGTGCTTTCAGCAAAAAGAAGACCTGATGAAGATATTGCTGAGTTAAATAAGAAGAACAAAATTACTACAGATATGGTAATTGAAAGGAAATTTTCCATACTACAAATAAAATAGCATTGCTACAATGTATATAACAATTTACTAAAGCAATTAAATTAAGCAATAAAAAATTTGAATCATATGGTGTGTGTAAAAAAAGGTATAAAAAAACAATTCAGTATAACTTAAATTTGAAACACAACTGGTGTCAATAAAGATCCAAACAAATATTGCAGCTATACCCAAAGACAATTGTGCCCAATGACAGCAGCGAATACAGTGACTCAGATGAGGATGATGGTGAGCAAAGATCTGTGAGCCCAGCCTTTATCGGCCACCTCCCCCCTCCGGTATTCCCACCACAACAGCCCGTACTGTTTGGCTTTGGCACTCCCCTGTTTGGGGTGAACAGGTGGGCTGGTCTTGTTTATTTTTCCAACAACTTTCCCAGGGTCTCATTTGCTATTGTTACTGAAGAGCAGCTCTCAAGTTTTTGTCCTGTACTAAGATAAAGTTAGATCAGATAATACTTAAATGATTTGTTTAGTCGGCATGACACTAGTACACACTTAAATATCTCACAAAAGTACACATAATTTTCAGCTGTTGGTCCCATTTCTTCAGACTATGATACAGAAATTAATTATCCTGGTGGTAATCTAACTTGCTGTATTCTGCGGTTAATTTTTATAATTGAATGAAGTAAATTGTAGGGCCTTTAAGACTGTTTGCCGACAATGTCCAGAGTACAAAGACCCGGATGAGAAGACAGGAATTCTTGGGGGAATCAAAAATGGTAACTCATCCATTCAATAACCAGTTGCCCTACAGCTTAAATAGAAGGGCCTTTTAAAAATGTGTAGACACTGTCACACTGTACATACCTCAGGAATCTTCAGAATCTTTTTCTCTTAATGTTTAAAATACATTGATTTTGCTTGATGTAGTTGTATTTTAAAACAGATGAGATTAATCAGTTGTGCGCCAACCAATGATGTCAAATGGCATTGTTTTCATATATGTTAAAAGACCACCATTCGGCTTGAAAAATTAATGTAGTTACATTTTATTTTATTTTTTAAAGATTTGTCTACTGATTTATAGATGTCTTAACAGTATAAACATTGCATAATTACACCAATCGTACAGTTCCTTTTAATGTGTGTTAGTGTGTTTGCATATCAAGCACTGCGTCGTTATTTCATGTATCTAAATTTAGCCGATTTAAAAAAGCCAAAATTGTCTAAAACAGGTTCAAATTTTATATTTAACAAATATAGAAGTGATATTTCTGCACATGTGTGTATATTTTTATCATTTTTAAAAGGATGACAGGACAGAATGAGGTTATTATGAAAAATACAAAGCAAATGTTGTTCATACGTATTTTGACATCATCTTTTTCTATCAGCCTGATTTTGAGAAATGTTTGGATCAGATTTATTTATCACTCTTACATTTTTCCAATAAGTTTACATTTGTTCAATAAAATGCAAGTGCATACAGTCACAAAGTTTGGTTGCATTATACGCATGCATGTTTAAACACTGAAACATTTACATGCAACCCTCCATTATAAACCATGTAGCTTTTGATTGTAGAACAATCATCAAAACACCCAAAAAGTCGATGAATTTTGTCTATTTATCTTGCAATTTCTTTAAAGAATACCTTAGTTTCACCAAATATTATGAGAAGAAAACGTAAAAATGTTAGGAAGCTAAAAAGAATGTCTACCGGTATTTATTTTTAGCTCGACTATTCGAAAAATAAGGAGAGCTATCCTAGTCACCCGAGCGTTGGCGTCGGCATAACCACTTATGTTAAAGTTTTTGTAAGAGTTTATGTACCACCTCAAATATTGACATCTGGCTTTGAAACTTTGCACACTTGTTCACCATCATGCCCCCACCCTGTACACAGGAGGAGGTAACTCAACCAAGCATTTTGACAAAATTATGCCTTTTCTACTTAGAATTTACGTTAAAGTTTGTGTACCACCTCAAATATTTTCAAAGTCCATTGACATATGGCTTTGAAACATTGCACACTTGTTCACCATCATGCCCCCAACCTATACCCAGGAGGAGGTAACTCTATCAAGCATTTCGACAAAATAATGCCCCTTTTTCTACTTAGAATTTACGTTAAAGTTTGCGTACCACCTCAAATATTTTCAAAGTCCATTGACATCTGGCTTTGAAACTTTGCATGCTTGTTCACCATCATACCCTCAACCTGTACACAGGAGGAGGTAACTCTATCAAGCATTTTGAAAAAAATATGCCCCTTTTTCGACTTAATATTTACGTTAAAGTTTGCGTACCACCTCAAATATTTTCCATTCAATTTATGTAAATATCTCAGCACATCATGTATTGCATTGAAATCTAATCTAACAGTGATACATGCATGTTTCCCCAAAACGTTTCAATCCATACACCGAAAAGCGGCGGAATAGTCGAGCGCACTGTCTCTGTGACAGCTGTTGTTAGCATGACTATTAGAAGAATAAGGAGTCTATACTACTTACCCTAACGTGGGTTTCACATCTTGGTTTAGGTTTTGCATGTAAGCACCTTTAGGTCACTATCTCAGCAAATACATCATGTATTGCATTGAAACTTTAAATATGTGTTCCCAACTATCTATCCTACTTCATTAATGAAGTTTGATAACACTAACTTACATTTAATGTAAATTATGGGCCCATCATGGAAATTCTGGTTATGGGTTTGCATGTAAGTACATATAGGTTTATATCTCAGCAACTACTTGATTTATTATATTGAGACTTATACAATGGTACTCAACTATGTTTATTCATAAGAGAATATATATTATAAGCTGTATGTTATTAAGTTTTGAATAGATGGTTGAAAAACTCTTGAATGATATTTTATCCCCTCCAGAACCAAAAGTTTAGGGAGCAGAATTTTGTTTTGGCCAATTCCTCATTCTGTCCATCCGTCTGTCCATCACATTTTTCTTTCCTGAATCATATCTTTATACGGATTGGTTAAGTAATGTTCAAGCTTGGTCAGAATGTCTCACTTGATAAAATCTTGACAGTTTGTAAATGTGTGTCACATAGAGTCAAAAACTAGATCATTGGGTCAAATCTTAGGAAAGTATTTGGAACACGCTAGAGACATTAATAAAATCAATGACTACCGGGAAGTTTGGAACTTGGTCAAATGAGGTTGGAAATTAAGTCAGAACGTGTCCTATGATGTAATTTTGGCAGACTTTAAAAGTGGCTCACATGGGGTCAAAAACTAGATCATAAGGTCAAATCTTGTCAAATAGAACTTGTGAACAAACAGAGGCAATAATTATGTCCCCTCAAATCTTCATGAAACTTATTAGAATTTGCCACCATGAAATCTTTGCTAAGTTTAAAACTAGGTAAAACGGGTTCAAAAACTAGGTCACTAGGTCAAATCTTGGAAAAACCATTGGAACACTCTTGAGGATATGTTTTTTGCAATATTGCTGGTGTAATCTGGCCTTGATGAAATATTTTATTACTTTGAAGCTTGGTAATGTGGGTTCAAAATATAGTGTAATGGGTCAATTTTAAATACTACATTTTATACGATATTCTTTTGTTTTCACCAGTTGCAAACAAATTCATATCTCATATCCAATGTTCGTATGAGCCAATTACTCTGCAGACGTATTGCATGTTTTGGGAGTATTCACCAATACATGACTTCCATACCATCTACTGGGTACTTTGCCTTATCTGGCAGGGGATGTAAATTCAATGAAACTGCTTGTTTGTTTACAGCTGTGATGGGAGTTGTTAAACTTGTTGCAGGGGATAGGTTGCCAGAGGGAGGGACGTCAGGAGAGGAACGGATCGCTGATCAGCCAGGAACATCCACAGGTAGGTACCATATAAAGATGCCTAATAATTCAGTTATTTTCATATGCTTAACAAATTGAACACCACTCAATTGTGAAGTTATTACATTTCAATCAATTATATCAATACAAAATTATCATACCAAAAAATTGTAAGCATTATTATGTTATTGCTTTTCAAATTAAGGTCACTCTTGGTTATAATATTTTAGGAAGGTGCAAGGGATCTTCAAAAAGTTCTGTTTAATGGTAAATATCATGCAAACCACAATAGATACACAAAGCATGTCAGTGACTTGTTACCCATCACTGTACTAAAATGCCATCCATACAAAGAAACATTTCTGTATTATGTCTAACTTTTGTCTAAATAACTTATTAAATACTCCATCAATTTCTACGAATGTTCATGTCTCAAAGATAATCACTTGACCAATATGTTTTATCTGAAGTTTATGTAAAATTGCAAAGTTAAACATGTTATATAATTTATATCAGAACCTTTTAAAGTATTCTCTTAAGTACTGTTAAATTGATGCCAATACTGTGCAGATAATTCCTCAAAAAGCATATTTTGAGCTCATATGTTTTTCATAGAAGAAAAAGTAATGTCATTGCCTTGGTGCCAGCATGGTTGTCAATGTTGCTGTTGCTATAAATGTCGCTGTTGCTATAAATTGAAAACTGTAAAAGATATATACTGCAGCAACTTGGTTCTATATCCTCTCAGACAATATGCTTATTTGTAATAGGTCCTATAACTCTGGATAGAATTTGTGGGGTTTTGCACCTTTATTATCAGGAAAAAGATGATTATTTAATATTCTTGCTGTGTTATAAAATGATGGTAACAAACACTTTAGGAGATGGAGAATCCAGGAGTAAGGATGACATCAAGGATCTGCCAACTCCCCCAAACCATAAGTGTGGACCCAACCAGAACCATGTATTGTGCCAATGCTGTCTACATCCCATGCCTGACTTCAGGGTCAACTGGCCACTACCAGGGGAAAAACGACCTCAGCAATGTTAGAATCCTTTACCTCTTTAGCCTTTTCCTATATTTAAAACTTCTAGTAATATGATAACCATTGCTAAAATAATGAAATTGACTACAAAAAGGTCATTTTGCAAGACATTTATTGATCAGGTGCAGAATTTAAACCACTGTGTGAAAAACGACCTTAGCAGTGTCAGACTCCTTTACCTCTGTAGCCTTGAGCTATCTTTAAAAATATAAATGTGAAACTTGTATGGTATAAATTATAACTTCATTATGATACATATTATGCTTCCAGTTAAATACAAAGTCAATGATTGTTTCTAAAACAGCTATCAAGTCTTTAAAGTGACCCTCATATTTAAAATCAATACATGTACATGTATAACAAATATAAATATGGAGTGATAAACCTTTAACTACTTACTAAATAATGCATTTATGGAAATTATTAATTACTGATAACAAGATTGTAACTGTGTATTTAATAGCTGAAAACGCACGTTATTTTATGACTGGTGGGTCTTAAAAGATTTACAGTGATCAACTATCGTCTAATTAGGCAGAAATACCATGCTTTCTGCAAGGGTGCTTTCTTTCAAATTAGACATGGTATGCTTCATTGTTTTTGATATTTTTTCATCCTTTTGGGTAAAATAAAACAAATGTAGTACACCTTATTTGGGAGTAAGAGTGCATCTTTAACGTCCTTCACTAAACTTGTATATCTGTATTGCAGGTGGAATATGTTACCGTGCCTACTGCCACGCCTACTGGGGATGTCGGAGACAGGATTGCCTCGGCTGTATCAACACATTCAGAGGTAGCTATGATCATATACTTGCAGGCTGACTGTGATTTCCATAGACACTATAAATGTAATGTGCTTTTCAAGTATGGTTCTTGGATATTTGTTACATTGTTTTCATTTCCATAAGGTCTCAATATAGATTGTTGTCAGTTGTTACGGAAACACAGAGGAAAGATACTCATACAATTAATTAAATGCAAAAAACATTGCCAGGAATAATATTAGTTTTAAGACAAACTTGGTTAGGTTACCTTATAATTAAAGAAAATTGAAGCACAAGAAGCAGAAAAGGGTCTGATAGTCAATATGACATCAGCAGCAAATATAAATTAATGTCATAGTTTTCTGTGGCTGAACATAGAATGGTGCTTTCCATGGTTTTGCATGTTTTGAAGATCATTTGCACATGCAAGTTAATTTACATTTCTTTATATGCAAAATTTAATTCACAGAATACCTTAAACTGTCCATGTCATAATTTTAATATAAGACCGGGCTGGCTGGCTCCTTTTGTTGCGGTTGGTCATGTAGTTTTAAATGTTTCGATCATTAAGTTCATTACAAATAAAGTATAATATTTTCAGTGTTAATTGTATTAAACTATCATAGTTCATTTGCTTATTATCGTCTGAAACAACCAGCCAGTTCTATCTGTTTCAGAGATGAACTTTGGAAAGAAATGTTTACATGGACTGATTTTGGAAAATCAGGTTGAATCTGATATATTCAAGGTAAATTTTTATAAAACTTCATTTTGGTCATAGTTATATGACTGTATAGCATATATATATGTACTTTGTTTGTTTAATGTATTTCATTAAAGAATTCATAAAAAACTTGTTCTGAGCATAGCCATTGCTGCTAGTCATGAATACTTATTTGGCATAAATACAAAGTATCTTATCATTAGTTAATATTTAATCAAATTGTATATGATTGTTTTTATAATGCCAAAAATATAAATAAGTGATAATTGTGACATTGAGTATTGTGTTTTTAGGAGTACCTAGAGGTTAAGGGTTTGTCTGTACGGGACGTCGTCCAGGAGTGCTGCCAGAAACTGGATGCTGGTGTCTTCACTGTTCCAGGTAAGCAACCTCTTGTAGGGGCTCATTACACATGCAGTGCAAGTATATACCTGGCTGGGATGAAGCTGGGCACCAGTGCCTTCACTGATCCAGGTAAGCAGCCTCTTTTGGGGGCAAGTATATACCTTGCTGGAGTGAAGCTTAGCACCAGTGCCTCCACTGTTCCAGGTAAGCAGCCTCTTTTGGGGGCAAGTATATACCTGGCTGGAGTGAAGCTGGGCACCAGTGCCTCCACTGTTCTAGGTAAGCAGCCTCTTTTGAGGGCAAGTATATACTTGGCTGGAGTGAAGCTGGGCACCACTGCCTTCACTGTTCCAGGTAAGCAGCCTCTTGTAGGGGTACAGTACACATGCAGTGCAAGTATATAGCTGGCTGGAGTGAAGCTGGGCACCACTGCCTTCACTGTTCCAGGTAAGCAGCCTCTTGTAGAGGCTCAGTACACATGCAGTGCAAGTATATACCTGGCTGGAGTGAAGCTGGGCACCACTGCCTTCACTGTTCCAGGTAAGCAGCCTCTTGTAGAGGCTCAGTACACATGCAGTGCAAGTATATAGCTGGCTGGAGTGAAGCTGGGCACCACTGCCTTCACTGTTCCAGGTAAGCAGCCTCTTGTAGAGGCTCAGTACACATGCAGTGCAAGTATATAGCTGGCTGGAGTGAAGCTGGGCACCACTGCCCTCACTGGTCCAGGTAAGCAGCCTCTTGTAGAGGCTCAGTACACATGCAGTGCAAGTATATACCTTACTGGAGTGATACTTACACCCGAGATGGGTCTTTTAAGTTCTTGACAGCGAAACAGACTGTAAAACATTAAACATATCCTATTTACCATTTCTTTAGTTTAATCTCAGTTTTAAGTTGTTCCGTAACAAAACTTTCAGTTTAAAAGTGAAAAAAGTGTAGTCTGGTGTTTATGCCCAATACAGCAGTTTTCACAGCTGATTGTATGTTGTTACTATTTCAGCCCAGGGCACCCACCGCTTCACGGCAGACATGCCTGTCTGTTATGCATGTGGCCTCAACAACTTTAGACAACTGGCGTTCCAGTACAGGAAAGCCATTTCCAAGGAAGACCTGCCTGGTAATTAATTTAGTTTAAAGATCTACACACATAATACCCAAGACTTCAAGATTTGACTGACATTAAGTAACATTGCAATAATTATTTTTGTGGTATACAATTGATATCTGTTTTGTCTAAGTTGTCAGGAACATGAGATATATTTAGAAAAAGTATATAGTGCAATCACATTCACATGTACTGTTGTTATTTGAAGTAGACGACTGAAAGAAAAAGTAGAATTCACACATATTGCATGTTCAAACAGATAATGATTGTATATGTGGTGTAACATATTTAATCCTAATTCTATTCATAATCATCAGGGTTGTATACTTGTATAATATTGCAGAGGCTTACAGAAACCGACAAGATTGTTACTGGGGCTCCAAATGTCGAACACAGAAGAACAAGCCTCACCATGCAAAGTAAGTGGGTCTTGTTAAAGCTATTATAGAAACTGAGGGTGCCCTGTCCGTTTCACAGTCAGTCGGTTTCTCTGTCTATTCGTCCATCTGTCTGTCTACATTTAAAAAAAAAATTAATAAAATATTACGTTTAAAACTATATGATTTATCAACATCAAACTGTTTTCATAATTCCCCATTGGCTGACAGGCATAACTCTTATATGACAAATAATGACAACTAAAATTTAAATTCTGTCAGTTTAATGTCCCTTTGTGCATTCAAATTCAGCTAGTTTAAATTAGAAATTGTTTTTATGAAGGAATGGAACTTGGTGCCTCAGTTGTTTGTTTATAAAGGATTTTAACTGGGTGCCTTAATAGGTTGTTTATAATGGAATAAAACTTGGTGCCTCAGTTTTTTGTTTATAAGGGATTTAAACTGGGTGCCTTAATAGTTTGTTTATAATGGAATGAAACTTGGTGCTTTGATAATTTGTTAATAAGGGAATAAAACTTGGTGCCTTAATAATTTGTTCACAAAGGGAATGGAACTTGGTGCCTTAATAGTTTGTTTATAAGGGAATGGAACTTTGTGCTTTAATAGTTTGTTTACAAGGGAATGGAACTTGGTGCTTTAATAGTTTGTTTACAAGGGAATGGAACTTGGTACTTTAATAGTTTGTTTACAAGGGAATGAAACTTGGTACTTTAATAGTTTGTTTATAAGGGAATGAAACTTGGTACTTTAATAGTTCATTTATAAGGGAATGAAACTTGGAGCTTTAATAGTTTGTTTATAAGGGAATGAAACTTGGTACTTTAATAGTTTGTTTATAAGGGAATGAAACTTGGTGCTTTAATAGTTTGTTTATAAGGGAATGAAACTTGGTGTTTGGTGATTTCGCAAGAAAATCAAGGGAGAAAATGAGAAATGTGTATGTAAATGGTTAAAAAATGTATGACTATGAACCCATTTGAAAAACAATAACCCTGTGCTAAAAAGACTCCCTTAATATTTATTGATTGAGTAGATGACCGTTGTTTCTGCATGGGTTTAAAACTGCATACTGGAATGAACTCTGTTTGGAGCATTAAATGCTATAATTTAAAATTAAATTAAAACATTTTTGGGAAAACATTTTTCATCTATGAGCAACAGTTTTTACAGCATTCCCCATGTTTGCATAGTACCTGCATTGGATTTCAGGCTTCAAAATTCTCCCCTTGTCAAAAATGTTATCATTTTAAGAAATCGTTCTTTTTTAAGAAATTGTTGTAGACAATATTGAAGGATGTCTTTATATATATTTGAAAATTTTTAAAATATTTTTTAATTAATACAAGAATCTTCAAAGTTTGACTATTATTCATCATTGCCATTGTTTTACTTGCAGGAATTTTAACCATGTTTGCGACCAAATTCGTCAATTCTGAGTGAGATAGCAGCTGATCAGCATGTTTCATTGTCCGGGGCAAAAACAAATTTAACATGTTTGTTAGAAGTATTTTTGTCCATATGTTTCCTGTTGCAAAAATTGTGATACATTTTTCATGAGCATGTTTTGATTAGTTTTTCTTCAATTTACAATGAATGTTTTATGTTTTAGAAAAGCATACATGTACTTTTATTTTATCAATAAAAATTCATTTTGGTGCCTTATTCAATTTACTTCATGGGTACCTTCTATTATCAAACATTTTATTGGATCACTTTTTCAAATTTGTAATTTTCAGTAGTAATATCATTTATTTCCAAACAAATTGTGTTAAAGACACAACTACAAACTACTACCTGTACAGTACAGTGATCACTACCACCATACAAATCATGAGACCACAAGTCACTATATATCATATCGGTAAAGACGGTAAATTATCTTGAATTTCTAATATTTTTTTGTATTTTAACCTCAATGCACCTTGAATAATTGAAAATAGATAGAAACTACCCAAAATAGAGAGAAGGAAACACATTTCATATTTTTTTTACAAGGTTTTACTGAAATCCAGCTTTGTGGCAGAGATCTATTCTGTTCGTCAAGTCAGATCTCTGTGTAGGAGATTGACTCAACTACTGTGAATTTGAAAATAATTAATACCCGGTACTTCAATTTATTTTTAATAACCTTACCCAAATATACAACTAAAATGTAAGGTCCTAAGATAAATAGTCACAAGCTCATTGAGAAGACAGCCCCCTTATCCTAATCTTAAGCTGTGTATTGAATATAGCTTTAGGCCCTGAGAAGATTGAATGTAGAAGTAGTGAACTATCATTTAAATTAGTGAACTACATATGTGCTGGCATCATTATATATTCATTATGTCTTGGAGATTGCTGTTCCTGTAGTGTAGAACAACTGGGTTCATGTTTCTGTCATTGATAACACAGAATATGGATGTTTTGTTTTGGATGAAACTTTTCAAAACCTGTCTGCAAAATGCAGCTTGATGCCTCATGAATTGTTCTTGTGTAAATGAAATGTTTTTGAGATATTTTAAAATAAAAATAAAAATGTTTTCTAAGCTTTTTGTTGTTGTTTTTTACCCGTGTATAATTGCCATTTTTTTTTAAAAATATGGAAACTCATCTTCATTTGCAAACCCTTTTTTTCCATATAATTATGCACAATGTACATCCATCACTTTAAAAGTTACCTGTAACTTTGGTTTCCTGCACTACTGCATAAATATATGTGCACCCCTAGACATGTACTATTGAAGGTGATTATTATCCCCGCCGAACCGAAGGTTTCGGGAGGGGGATATTATTTTGGCGTTGTCCGTCCGTCCGTTCGGAGCCATATCTTGGTAGGCATTGATCAGAAAATGTTCAAACTTGGTCAGAATGTTCCCCTTAATCAAATCTCGACCATTTGTAAAAGTGGGTCACATGGGGTCAAAAACTAGGTCACTAGGTCAAATCTTAGGAAAATCTTTGGTACAAACTAGAGGCATTATACATGGTTTAATATTCATGAAACTTAATCAAAATGTTTTCCTTGACGAACTCTTGGATGTATATAGAACTGGGTCACATATGATTGAAAATGAGGTTACTAGGTCAAATCTTACAAAAATCTTGTCAGGAACCATATCATGATAATGATTGGACAGATTTTGTTGAAACATGGTCAGGATGTACCCCTTTATGAAATATGGACTGCTTGTAAAAGTGGGTCACATGGGGTCAAAAACTAGGTCACTAGGTCAAATCTTAGAAAAATCTTTGGAACAAACTAGAGGCATTATACATGGTCAAATATTCATGAAACTTAATCAAAAAGTTTTCCTTAATGAACTCTTGGAAATAAATAAAACTAGGTCACATATGATTAAAAATTAGGTCACTAGATCAAATCTTAGAAAAATCTTGTCAGGAACCATATCATGGTAATGATTGGTCAGATTTTGTTTAAACTTGGTCAGGATGTACCCCTTTATGAACTATGGACCGCTTGTAAAAATGGGTCACATGGGGTCAAAACTTAGGTCACTAGCTCAAATCTTAGAAAAATCTTTGAAACACATTAGAGGCATTATGTATGGTCAAATATTCATGAAACGTGATCAGAATGTTTTCCTTGATGAACTCTTTGACAAGTTTAAAACTGGGTCACATGTGATAAAAAATGAGGTCACTAGGTCAAATCTTGTCCGAAACCATTTCATGGTAGTGATTGGTCCGATTATGTTCATACATGTATGACTGAACACATGATAATAAATATATGTATTTAAGGAATGAATTGCGGGGTTGATGTCATTATCGGGGTATGAACGCAATTGGGCTGGTCTAAGTGTGTGGAGTCCGAAATCATTCAAATTCAAAGAAACTATTACAAATGTTACTCTATATACAAAACTTTTATTTCAAATAATTCAAATAAACTCAAACTTATATCCAAATTTCATAACGGTCCATTTCTCTGCAGCCATATTACATGTTAATATAGGAATATTCCACCTACTTTTCATTTCCAATCCATGAACTTTGCCTAATCAGGCGGGGAATATCAACAAATTTGCTTGTTGAATTCAATGTGCCTGTTTATTGATCATTTTTAGCTCACCTGAGCACAAAGTGCTCAAGGTGAGCTATTGTTATTGGTCTATGTCCATGTCTGTCGTCCGTCGTGCGGCGCCAACAATTGGTTATAATCATCATCTCCTCCAAAACCTCTTGGACAATTTAAATGAAACTTTATAGGGATGATCCTTGGTTGGTGCTTTTTCAAAATAGTTCAAAAAAAAGAAATTCATGCAGAACTCTGGTTGCCATGGCAACCTAAAGGATAAACTACATAACTTTTTTTGGCAAATACTATGAGGCCTAGTGCTTAAATATTTGGTGTGTAACATTGTCTATTGGTTATCTACCAAGTTTATTCAAATTATGCCCCTGGAGAAAAATTGGCCTCACCCCATGGGTTACAAGTTCATTATAAATACATGTTGTTAAAATCTGATAGTTATGTAAAGTTTACTCTTGAAGCTTGGGCAGCAAGTCTTGCTATATGGTCTCCCTTTTTGTTGGAGATTGCACTACTTTCTATTTTTAGTAACACGAGAATAGATTTTAAATTTTATTAAGTCTTCAACATAGTCACTTCTAAGGTAATTATTGTTCATTTTTTTAGGTTTATAGATTCAAATAATTATTATACACTTTATTCTTAAGAAGAAATTTCAGTTTTACTTAATGATAAATTTAATAATCAGACTTTTCCATTGAATTTCATGTAGATTATTGTAAACTCCATGTAGAGTATTCTAAGCTTATTCTTATCTTTTGTGTGGATAGTGAACACGGTGGAGAACCCACGTGACTTATTTGGTAAAGTGCACGGCAACAAATGTCAACAAGTCTCGATTCAGGTAAGGTTTTTAAAGATAACTTTCTTAATTTTTGGAGAATTTTTGTGAAATAAAGACCATAAACCCCACAATTAAGAGCTGTATCCACGGTAATAAAGAACTTTCTCTAATATCCCAAAGTTTTCCTGAAAATCTTGACCAACTGATTTCTCAGAGTTGAAATCTAAGGCAAAGTACACGGCTTTTGACAAATCGATCGCTTTACTTCATGTTAGCCGTAAATAATTCATACACACATCTTATCTTAAGCAAATTTTATGTATTGTATAGTTTTCAACGTGTATTGTTTAACTTTTAGTTATTTCAGAGGTAAAAATGAACTAAAACCAAATTGATAAAGTACACGGACATTTTAGGATGATAAAGTACACGGTCATTTTAGTTTATGTTTAAAAGTAGAGTGCGGTTTACAAACTAATTGTTATATAAGCATTTTCTATTCGTGAAGTCAGAATGTATAGTGTTTAGTTTTTATTTAAGTTGTATCAATAAATTTTGCATTATAACGCACACCTAAATAACTAAATATTTAGAAATCATATTTAATGAGGAGTTGAAAGATAGTCTATGGGATAATTTAAGAGAAAGCCTGCCATTATAAGTTCGATTACTTTTAAATATACAGATCAATACAGAATCATACATACATTTCTTCAAAAATCAGATAGTTTTACTTATAAATTATAATCTGGGTCGATAGTTTTACTTATAAATTATAATCTGGACTGACTATCAATAAAACATCTCAGTAGTTAGCGGCCCGTTTGTGGTGATTATAAATTTCATGAATGTTCCTATTTTGATGTGATATAAAACAATACAATAGGCACATCACAATTAGTTTATACATATTTCCACATTTAAAGCATATTGTTCATACCTTTCAGGTAACGCTGAATCTTTTATTTGGTTCAGTCTGAACAAATATTATCTGATCTACATCAGTAAAACTGCGGTCGTTCGAACAATACAGGAATTCATTGTAAAGATGGACGCTCGGAGTTAGATGGGAAACAGCAAGGAGGAATGAGAGCACACTATATTACCAACTTACAGGCTAGGACTAAGACTTGAACATCTAGATAAGAGCTGAGCATGGAACATTAGAATGATCTAGACTAAAGGCTGAAATGTGATTACAAAATAATTGTGTTTCAAAGCTTGCTGAATTATATAAGATACATGCAGAACTTTAAGAGTTTATAGGACATCAATGGGAAAATGACAACAATGCATCTCTAAACCTTGTGAAAATGTTTAATGCTCAATCCGTTTTCATATTAATTTTACACAGCAATTTTTTCAGTACTGTAAGACAAACGAACATTTTGAAAGAGCACCATTTGGTAACAGTACGTTTTGCTATTTATCTTAATAACATGTTAAACTCATCAAAACGTTATTTTAACTCGGCAACATACTGGAATGCACTTCTAACTAGACCATTGTGATCTTTCAATGTGTCCTGATTAGGTGTGTTTCGCCTTAACGTGCCTGCTGAGTCCAGATTTAAACTTGAATCCTGAGCGACACTGTAGACATTTGTGACGCGTCATTCCCCTGTGTCTAGTAGAAATCTGGTCACTGAGATCGGTCGTGTAACCCAATTTGAACCCACACACATCACAGGTTAGCGTCAATTGGCCGCTTTCGCGTCTTTCGTGTATCTTCAAGTCTTGCAAGAGCAGTTTTGCCACAATATTTGCAAACGTGCAACTTTGTCTCGCCGTGATTGCTGCACCTATAAAAAAGACATGTACTGTCACAAGTTAGCGAGAAATGCTGGCAATGTCAGTACTTGAATATAATTTATAAAAAAAAACACTATATTGCTGCCACGCAATCAGTATTTGATCGTGTAATCAGCATCATAAAACTAAACGACCCTGTCCACTGGAACACGGACCACATTATTATGTGAAAAACGCAACCCTAAAAAACGTTGAAAACGCAGTCAGACGACGGCAAATCTTAACCTCTACACGAGGGGAGTCATAATAAAAGTATAACTGTTAGTATATTCTTATTTCTCTGCGAAAAAATAAAGCTAAAAACTAACCTGTGTCTGTGTAAACACTTTCCCGCAAAAACGATGGCAATTGACCAGAATGCCTTCTATCGTGGTCTACTAGATGTCGTTTTTTTTTATTTTGAAATGCCATTCTGCATTCTTTGCATAAAGAATCATATTCATATTCTGAAATGAAACAAATGTCACAAAATCATAAGTCTATCAAATCAGCTAGCAATCGAAGACATTAAAAGTACAAGAACACTTTTCTTTCTCAAAATTGACAAAATGAAGAGTTATTAAGCAGTTATGTGTTACTGTTTACCATGTATAATGAATACAAACACGTTTTACATATACGATACGAAAAAGATTAGGAACACCCTTTACAAAAACTTCAAGCCCTTTATATGTCAATTGCGAATATACTGTTAATATACGGGGCTGAATTTTAGTGTTATAACACATGTTTCACTCCGTCGGTTTAACTGTTAAAACGCGTTCATTCTTTCATTGCCACTCCATTACAATGAGTCTTTTCAAACATGGAGCAATGTTCAATAATGAATTTGAAGAATAGAAATAATAAATAAATTTATAATAACTCGTTTTAACACCAGTCAGTGAAATAATGAATATATACACTGAAGGTTGTAAACGACCGTGTACTTTATCAAACCTAAAATGTCCGTGTACTTTATCAATTTGGTTTTAGTTAATTTCGCCTTTGAAATAACTATAAAAAGTTCAACAATACACGCTGAAAACTATAAAATACATAAAATTTGCTTAAAATAAGATGTGTGAATCAGATAAGATGAATTATTTACGGCTAACATGAAGTAAAGCGATAGATTTGTCAAAAGCCGTGTACTTTGCCTTAGATTTCAACTCTGAGAAATCAGTTGGTCAAGATTTTCAGGAAAACTTTGGGATATTAGAGAAAGTTCTTTATTACCGTGGATAGAGCTATTGTGGGGTTTATGGTCTTTATTTCACAAAAATTCTCCAAATATTAAGAAAGTTATCTTTAAAAACCTTACCTGAATCGAGACTTGTTGACATTTGTTGCCGTGCACTTTACCAAATAAGTCACGTGGGTTCTCCACCGTGGTGAATAAGCCTTAAATAAAAAAGAATTTGATATATTAATAGTTGAAGGAAGGTGATGTTGTCCTAGATGGTCGAGGGTGCAGAATGTGCACTGATAATTGATTTTTAGAGCTTAAGGCAGTTTATTGATTTTATTGGATGGTGCACTGTCTGTTGTTATAAATAGTTTTGTCAGTGTGCAAGCAATTGAACAAAGTTCTGTCAGTGTGCAGGCAATTGAACAAAGTCCTGTCAGTGTGCAGGCAACTGAAAAAAAGTCCTGTCAGTGTGCAGGTATCTGTATTAAGTGCTGTCAGTGTGCAGTCAATTATTAAGTCCTGTCAGTGTGCAGACAACTGAACAAAGTCCTGTCAGTGTGCAGGTATGAGAATCAAATTTTGTCAGTGTGCAGTCAATCATCAAGTCCTGTCAGTGTGCAGGCAACTGAACAAAGGCCTGTCAGTGTGTAGTCATGCAATCACCAAGTCCTGTCAGTGTGCAGGAAATTGTGACAAGTCCTGTCAGTGTGCAGGCAACTGTGACAAGTCCTGTCAGTGATTATCCAGGCAACATGTTTGACCAGTATGTTTTTCATTATTATTTGAGAACAAATATCAAGCTATATGTTACAAAGGTTAAACTCTTTTACTCAGGTGAGCGATTAAGGGCCATCATGGCCCTCTTGTTAAGATCACTATTGTCACCTGGTTTGTTGAAGAAATGCACAAAGTTAGTGAGCACACAAGGTTAATGCAGACAAAATTTGACAATGCAAGGGCCATAACTCTCATATGAACTTAGCGAGATTGCTGTTTTTTCAACTTTGTTGAGGTATTATTAACCAAGCTTGTTGTAAATATTTGATAAGAAAGGCTGAGTTGAGAGAGCGGACATGATGATGTGGATAACCATGATCTGGATGTGGCAGCCATACGAAACACTCGTTATACGTCTTCATGCTATGCATGTTGACATCTGGGAGAAGGATTTGTGATTGTTCCCATGTGACATAAACTAAAGATAATGTTTTCAAGTAAAGTTAAGATTTGTTTTTGACGGATATCATGTATAACATATGAACATAAGATCTGTATAGATTTTTACAGAGCATGCAAGGATTTTATATGGATATTTGAAATGCATGCGGTTTATTTGGTTTAAACAAAATATGTAAGCATTAACAGACAATAATGTCTTCCCCTTATGCAAACATGTTAGCTTCAAGACTGCACTATGAGCAAATTCAAAATTTGTTGTTTGTTTATTCGAGTTTATCAAGGTCTGTGCCTGCGCCTATCGCTGTAGGCGCATGTGCATTCATAGTATAACATTCCGTTATAGACGGACGTACATTCATGGTACATTGATGTACATGGTTGGTTATATGCATATTAGCAAAGCCTGGGCTCAGGGTGGATTGAGAATTTACTGTATATAAAGACTAGTGGACCCCTTCAGGGTCAAGCATGCCATGCTTTTCTCTATAGCGATCTGTTGCGTCTTTGACGTTGCACGTTACATAATCAAATTAATGGAAGACTTGAAGAAACAGAGTAAGATACAAGAGATCCAGTATCGACACCACAGTTATGTGAGGAGACCTCTTGAATCTTTAACGTGCTCGGTGTATTGCACCGATACAAAGGGTAACCCCCACCCCCACCCTTCCCCGTCCGACCTTCCTCACCCAAGGCTTTTCCTCTGAGATATCGGGGTGGTAATTTAAAGTTTAGTTGAATGTAACCTCGAAGTGTTTCATTTTTAAAGGGTATTCTTACACCATCTCCATTGGTTAAGATTGGATTGTTTATTCATGTAGCACATGAAAAAGGTTAAAGCAATAATTAAATAATTATAAAATAAACCAGACGATCAAAGCATAAGTTATCTAACTCTTGATTAATCTTCAAAAAAAATAGTTCCGGAAGTCGGATGAATAAAAAATGGTGTGTGACGTGGATCTGCCAAATCAGAAAAATATGAGTCAGGTTTTGTGAATATCAGCCCAAAACACACCACTCAAGCAATGTCAGAGGGTAAACAACAACAGTCTACCTATAAGGGGTGGCTATATAAGTGGACAAATTATTTAAAAGGCTATCAGAAGCGATGGTTTGTGCTTCAGAATGGTCTTCTGTCTTACTACAGGTGAGTGATGAAGGTGGGTGGGGAAGTATTGATTAAGTTATTGTTTCATTCGCAGTCGCTTGGATGATTGTCATTCACAGCACTGACAGGAACTTGAGTATTGACATTGAATTTTATGAACAGTTATATGATATATCCATCTTAAGTCCACATGCATACTCATTATAGCGCAAAACATGCTAGTTCTGGCTTCCATAACTTTAATGTTGATATTTATTTTTTTGATGTTTACAACACATTAAAGTTATGGCGTAACCGCCATAGTAAAGTCAACCAGAATCAATTGAGTGTGATGATGCAATGCAATCACATGACCATGATGACGTCGATGGATTCTATTTATAGCATCGGATTCACATTGTTCATTTAGTTGAATCCAATTGCAGTAAGGCTGTAAATACCTTTTGATAAGTAAAAACAATTTATTTATTCCAAATTTGTTATTAGTTATTTATTAATTATTCGAAATAGAAAAAATAACAGCAAAATAAACACTAGGTCACATGTGTATTTTCTGAAAATCTTGGTGTCACGTGATTAAATTTAAACACAACTATGACCTAGATAAGGAATGCTTGTAATAGCATTTATTAAAATGCTAAATCAACTATCTTTAAAGCGTTTTTTGGTTTTGAAAATGAGTTTGTGAACTACATTTTACTTCATTATCCTAAGGATACAGCTATTTTGTCTGTACAATGCATACAAGTGAAATAGACAGCGTGACATAAAAATGTCACGAATTCTGGAAGGGTATGGATACGGCGTTCTCTTCAGCGAACACATCCAAAAAGGTAATATATAACATGTTCGCTGAAGTTCTTTAGCTAAAAACATGCAGGTCATTGAAAAAGGCCAACTTCCAAAAAGGTCTAGTACAAGAAAAGCCCTATTCAAATCACAGTAGATTGATGGGAATAACTCCTGCATTGGTGTCATATGACCTTTTTAAAAATAGTGGCATTTTACCCAAAATATTTATTTTTTCCTCAGATTTATTAAAGGGGTCACTCCTACCAACGATGAAGCATAAAAAAATGAATAACTGCTGTTTAACAATGTCAGAAAGTAACAAAAAGCCCAAATAGCTGAAAGGAAAACTACTCATTTTAGCGCAAAACATGCAGGTCAATGTCAGAAAGTCACTAAAGGTCCAAATAGCTGAAAGGAAAACTACTCTTGTTACGTACGTAGATTCATGGGTACGAAACACATATCTTAAAATACTTAACAAACAGATGCAACCACAGTGATTCCCACCACAGTGGGAATGAACACCTGCTTTGGTGTTATTTGACCTGTACAAAATTAAGTGACATTTAACATTTAATTATTATTTTTTTCTTCAGATTTATCAAAGGGGTCACTCCTACCAACTATCTAGCATAAAATACTATGAATTACTGCAGTGTCAGAAAATCTCGAAATGCCTAAATATATGCCTAATCTAATGCCTAATCCTCTATTTAGGCATTTCGAAATTTTCTGACATTGTTAAATTGCAGTAATTGCAGACAAGATCCATTATATCTATTTCATCTAATTACAGAGTTATTGCCCTTTGCAGGGTTTCCACCAGGAAATTCTTAAGGCATGTCGGGAGGGAAGGGTTTGGGAGGGGTGTCCCCTCCTGACGTCGATGTTTTTTTATTTTCGTAATCAAAATGGTGCAATTTCCTGCATTTTAAACCCGTTTACCGTTATGTTCCTATGATTTAGAATTAACAACTCAAGTCTGATTTGCATTAAAAATATTGCGAAAAGGTTTAATTGTTACTCTTCATTTATTATTGGTATTTCTCAAGTATTCCGACAATACAGTATCGACGGTATTGATCGTAAACCGTATTGATCGACTCATGTTTCGTTTAGTGCAGGTATTATTTATATTGACACCGTTGATGTCACAGCAAAATGTGTAAAACACGCTTTCTGCATGCTGGACACAAGAGCCCGGAGCAAAGCGACTGCTTGTGGGTGTATTTAAAGCTGCAACAGCTAAAAAATTTAAAGCCTGGTCGGCTAAATAATATCTAAAAGGGAATGTAATGATTATTTTCATATTAATTTATCTTTTTTCAAAATAAATTAAAAGAACGATAAAATAATCAAAGTTTAATAATAAGCAACACAAAATATAATATTACACAAAACTAAAGACGGGAACGCGACTCAATTACATACGACGACATAGCATATAACCCTTGTTAACACAGATATCTCAACACGGTTTTCAATTACAATTTAATAATTGGTTAACAAAAGAACAATTAACAAACGGTCAAAAATAAAACGACACATAATTTATGTTACCAAAATCAATTAACACTTATTGTTTACTAAATGCATTCATAGTTGATTATAGAGAGGAAGGTCACAATTACGACAGTGGTGTTTTTCAAGTCCAGAGCATAACTTGAAAACAACTGGATGGAATTCAGTAAAACCTTATACAACAATGGAACATATTGAAAGGAAGTGCAGTGTACAAGAACCATAGCTCTATATCAGCCAATTACAGAGTCACTGCCCATTGTTAATTTCTTGTCTGGAGCATAATTTGAAAAGTACTAGATGGAATTTGATTAAAATTCATACAATGGTAAAGCACAAGGAGAGGAAGTGCTGTGTATAAGAACCATAACTCTATTTCAGCTAACTACAGAGTAATTTCCCTTTGTTAATTTTTCTTTCAGCAGCGTAACTTCTTAATTACTCAATGGAATTTAATTAAACACCACACATTGGTTAAGCATGATAAGTGGAAATGCAGTGTACAATAACCTTGTAGTTATGGCCTCTTTAAAAAAGAAAGAGTTTGCCATCCCTGTTTTAGGTGAATTCGGGGTATTCATCACTCCTGTGAAAGCTCTAGTTATGTTTAATTATAAACACATTCAAACTTTATGGATCTGGCATCTTAAACCTAAAACTACTAATTAAACACAAACATAAAATTTGTTGTCAAATTGATAATATTTAGGTTCTTCACAGCACGGTACAATGTGGTCTTTTAACACTTAGCACCCTGTCCCTGTTTCTGCACCACCCTGCCCTTTTAAATCTTTGCTAAAACCCTATAACAAGTCAACCTTTTAAGGGTGAGGAGCTATATTATTTTTTTTTACCATTGTTTTACTGCATATTGAATATATAATTGTATTGACATGTTGTATTCTTAAGCTCAATTATAATATGTTTAAACCAAATATTAAGAAGCTAAAAAAACGAAACCCTTATCTTTTACTGTTAGGTGGTATGTTGACAAGGCTTAGAAGGGTGCTCTTTATTTTAACATTTATACAGATACATATGTCTAGTGATCATATGTATGTACCAAGAGGAGAATTTTAAAGGTATTTTAGGTGCTAACATTTACTCCCATGTTACATCTGAATTGCTGTTTGTTCAGGTTGTCAACTTGGATACTGTTAAACAAATGTAACAGTAGTGTTAAAAAATATGCACAGTGGAAATGGTTCATTACGATGCTCAACATTCAATTTACGCAATAGGCTATTTATAGTCCAAACCACTATTTCCTTTTTTAAAATGAAAACATGTCAAAAACTTTAAAGATGCACTCTAACTCCCAAATAAGATTTACCACAGTTAATAATGTTGTTTAAATATTTCAAAAAGGATGAATAAATATCGAAAACAATGGTTCTTATGAAGGATACCGAGTTTATTTGAAAGAAATGAGGACTTAGCACGGTATTTCTACCTTATGAGACTATAGTAGACCACAGTAAATCTTTTAGCATTCACCAATCATTTAATATTTTTGCGCTTTCTGCTATTATATACACGGGTACAGTCTTGTTATCAGTAATTAATATTTTCCGTAAATGCATTATTAAGTAGGTAGTTAAAGGTTTATCAGTCAAAATTGATGTTTGTTATACATGTGTATGTAATGATTTTGAATAAGAGTGTCACTTTAAATGGTAAAAATCAATTCTATTTAAATAAAACTTCTTTGCAAGTTTCTACAATCTCAGTGTCATCACTTCCCAGCCGGTTCCACTTGGATCTTTATTGTTTGAAGCATGATTCTGTTTGACACTGTTTCTTTGACTCACTTGTTTGTTTGTGTCTTATTTTAGGAATCAGGCAGAGATGACCCACACATGTCGGGGAACCATCAACCTGGCTGCAGCCTTTATAACAACATCCGATTCCTGCACAATAATTATCTCCAGTGGGGGCAACCACACATTTCACCTGAAGGCTACATCAGAGGTTGATCGTCAGAAGTGGGTCACTGCCCTTGAACTGGCAAAGGCTGATGCTCAGCGAATGCTGGAGCCAGGTAAGTTGTAGAACTTTTGTTCTTGTCATAAAAATCCTACTTTCTCCAACTACCCAATATCTTGTTAAAAAGTGCTCTTATGTTTTCCTACTAATCTATAAGACAGTGTTAGCAAGTCACGTAACTTGACTTAAGTATTCTCGAGATTTGCTCCTTCACCAACAGAGAAAAATGGACAAGCTTTGGGATTTGCTTCCAGTACATTGAACAGGCTAAATATCAAAATTTATGAATGGGTAAATTTATTGTTTGTTCATCCTTTGTTACAGTTAAAACTCATTGGCTCAATATTCCAGGGAACGGCTAAAATACATTGAGCCTTGGGAATATTGACCCAAGCATTAAAGCTTACTGAATGTATATTTTTCATTGAAAAGTTAAATAAAGTCATGTTTACCTTGTTTGTTATTTTCCTACATTATCTCAGATAAAGAAGAGTATTTATATGACATATTTCCCGCACCCAAATCGTACGGTTAGAAACATGACACATTTGATACTAAGACAATACTATATTATTATGCCCTCCTTCGAAGAAGAGGGGTATATTGCTTAGCACAGGCATGTCGGTATGTCCGTCGGTCCGTCGGTAGACCAAAGCTTGTCCGAGTGATAACTCAACAATGCCTAGACCTATGGTCATCAAACTTGATATGGAAGTTGGGCCTGACCAGAAGATGACCCCTATTGTTTTTGGGGGTCATCAGGCAAAAGGTCAAGGTCACAGTGACCTTGAATGGTAAAAGGTTGTCCGAGTGATAACTCGACAATGCCTGCACCCATGGCCCTCATAATTGACTTGGAGGTTGGGCTTGACCAGTAGCTGAACCCTATTGTTTTTGGGGCTCATCGGGTCAAAGGTCAAGGTCATAGTGACCTTGAATGGTAAAAGGTTGTCCGAGTGATAACTCAACAATGCCTGCACCCATGGCCCTCATTATTGACTTGGAGGTTTGGCCTGACCAATAAATGACCCCTATTGTATTTGGGGGTCATCGGGCCAAAGGTCAAGGTCACAGTAACCTTGAATGGTAAAAGGTTGTCCATGTGATAACTCAACAATGCCTGCACCCATGGCCCTCAAACTTGACTTGAAGGTTGGGCTTGACCAGTAGCTGACCCCTATTGTTTTTAGGGCTCATTGGATCAAAGGTCAAGGTCATAGTGACCTTGAATGGTAGAAGGTTGTCCGAGTGATAACTCAACAATGCCTGCACCCATGGCCCTCAAACTTGACTTGGAGGTTGGGCCTGACCAGTAGCTGACCCCTATTGTTTTTTTGGCTCATCGGGTCAAAGGTCAAGGTCACAGTGACCTTGAATGGAAATAGGTTGTTTGAGTGATAACTCAACAATAACTTCACCTATGGCCCTCAAACTTGACTTGGAGGTTGGGTCTGATCAGTAGATGACCCCTTTTGTTTTTTGGGGTCATCAGGCAAAAGGTCAAGGTCACAGTGACCCTGAATGGTAAAAGGTTGTCCATATGATAACTCGACAATGCCTGCACCTATGGCCATCAAACTTGACTCCGAGGTAGGGCATGACCAATAGATGGCCCCTATTGATTTTAGGGGTCATTTGGCCGAAGGTCAAGGTCACAGTAACTTTGAACTATAAAAGGTTGTCCGAGTGATAACTCAACAATGTCTGCACCCATGGCCCTCAAACTTGACTTGGAGGTTTGGCCTGACCAGTAGATGACCCCTATTGATTTTAGGGTTCAAGGTTACAGTGACCTTGAAAGCAAACTTGACAATTCCTGGACCTATTGTCATCAAACTTGACATGAAGGTTGGGCCTGACCAGTAGATGACCTCTCTTGACTTTGGTGGTCATTGGGCCACGGTCAAGGTCACAGTAACCTTTATCACAAGAACGTTAACAAATCTTCTCCCAGTGATATCTCAACAATGCCTGAACCTATGATCATCAAACTTGACATGGAAGTTGGGCCTGACCAGGATATGACACTTATTGATTTTAGGAGTCATTGGGTCAAAGGTCAAGTTCACAGTGACCTTGAATGCGAAAATGTTTCAAGTGATAATTCGGCAATGCACCCATGGCCCTCAAACTTGACTTGGTGTTTTGTCTGACCTTTAGATGACCCCTTGTGATTTTAGGGGTCATCGTGTCAAAGGTCAAGGTTACAGTGACCTTGAACGAAAAAAGCTTGTCTGTGTGATAACTTGTCAATGCCTGCACCCATGGCCCTCAAACTTGACATTTAGATTTTTGGTGACCAGCTGATGACTCCTATGGATTTTGAGGTCATAACACACTCTATCCTCAAACTTTGAATGGTCATAATCTTAAAACTGCCTCAACGGCATCCAATGTCAGTGACAAATCAGTTGTCATTTCAGTCCATGCGTATTTCATTCAGTTGACCATATAATCCTGACAACATGGCGCTCCGGGGGGGGGGGGGGGGGGGGGGGGGGGGGGGGGGGGGGGCATAATGTTTGACAAACATCTCTTGTTTTTTTTCTGATTTATTTACACAATACAAATATAAACACATCTAAAAAAAAACAACAACAAACAAGCATATTATATACAATCATATGAATAATATGAATGATTAACATAAAAACATAGCACATAAAATACAAACAGCACTGAACTTAAAGATAACACATTAACATAATTTGAACATTAAGCATGTTTTACAATTTAAAAATAATAGCACTATTAAGATTTATACATGTACCGGTAATGACATAAAAAGATTAAAATGATGGCATGTTTATTCAATCTTTAAAGCCTGTTTCAATTGATAATAATTATGATACCAATCAAGCAAATCTAATCGATTAGCGCCAAGCAAACAAATCAAGGTATGAAATTCTGACCTTGGACAAAATAAAAAGAAATTGAGTCAAGCAAACACAACAGAACATGACATTCATGGCAAAGAATCGACACTTGAGAAATGTAGCCATCTGATCAAATTTAATATGAACATAAATTTAATATGAACATAAAGTGAAAAAAAAGAGAAGAGGTCCTTTCAATTTAGTCCAAGCAAATGAAGAAATCAAGCCAGGCTTTATTAAGCCTATGGTTTTTGACTGTATTTTGATGAACAGTTGCTACATTGACTTGTGTTCTTTCAGACAGTGATGAGGAGGAGCAGGACAAGACAGACATACAGACGACTATCAAGACACTCGGCTCCAAAATGGAGGATCTGAACACGTGTAATGACCTCATCGGCAAGCACGGCAGCGCTCTCCAGAGGGCCCTCTCAGAGCTTGAGCAGCTGGACGGCACCCCAGACGTGTCCAGTAAGGTCAAGGTCATCAACGAGCGGGCAACCATGTTCAGGATCACATCAAATGCTATGATCAATGTAAGTTGAAGTGCTTCAGCGTAAAATATCTGCTGTAATAATACTTTATAATTGTGATTGTCATACATTAAATTGGTAAACAGTACGTCTTGTACATGTGAACATAGATATTTTAAGTTGTCGTTGAATTGAGGTTTGGCAGGGTCAATGGGGTATTGTCTAAGAACTAGGTTTCTCCACAGTATAAGACCACTTCCTTGGGTAGTATCATGCCATGAAACATAATTTTTAATTTATTAATACAATGATTATATTGTTACAACCTGTTTCACAATCGTTTTTAAATAAATGAGTAAAGTAAACATAATATGTGATAAGACACTCTCATCAAGATATGTATTTTTGTTATTGAACAAACCAATCCTGTAATAATTTAAGATGAATAAAAATCATGCAACTTCAGATTTTGTATGTTATCATAAACATAATAAAAAGTGATGACATTTGATTTCAGCTTTATTTCATCTTTTATCATGATTGTTCCACTTCCTTAGTGTTAAAGATTTAATCTGCAGATAAGTGTTGCTAATATAGATATCTTTCAGAGCTAAAAATAAATTAATAAGTTCCTACAGTAATTAAAATACAATTGAGCATGACTTTTATCTCCTGTACATTCATTACTTGAGCTGTATAGAAGTGTATGATAACAGATTGACTTAGATACCGAGCTTGTTAAACTACACTGACAATCAGGCAACTGGGTACAAAGTCCACATTGTGAGTGCTTAATGACAGTGTTCCACTTTGGGTACTTAATTTCCCACTATAAATATGGAATATAATGTGATCTCAGTTGAAATCATCTGGCCATAATGGACATGTATGTTATATTAACATAAAACAACAAAATTCAATTGTTTTTTAAGATTGGGAGATGCCATATTGTATTCATCACAGTTTTGCAAACATATAGTATATTTATATATATATATATGTATAGTGTTTGTACATGCACGTATTTGTAATTTGAACAACCCAATAGGTTGTGGGTTGGACCCCCAGGAGGGGTACCTTCTCATGGCCTAAATGAACACCAGTATTGGTTTCTACCCTCAAATGGACACGAGTGTGATTGTATAAGCTGTCAGCTTTCATCACAATTGAGATCCTAGGAATTTGTTTAAACTAAAGAACAACCATAATCTTAGTTCAACAACAAATAAAAAGCTTATTATGTGTCTTAATGTTGTGCAACAATTATATGTCATGTTAGCATCAAGATCATTGTTGTTAGATGAGTGCAACAGTGCTCATTTTACACAGGCACTTGTGTGCCAGTAGGAAGTAGTGATCTTGAAGACATTCTAAAATCTGCTAGGATGTAGAAATAAGTTTTATACCAGAATTATGTGTGTATTGAACAGAGGAAGAAATTGTTATGATATGGAATTACAAAGCTGGCTGAATATCAGTTGTTAAGAGAAATAAAGGAAATGTCTCTTGCAATAAATGTATTTTTTATTAAACAGTTTTACATGAACTTTAAAATTTTAAACTGGTTTCATGTCTGCTTTTCAAATGAGGATCCTCTAATGAAGAAACATTACTTCGTGAACCAATATAATTGAGTATTTTCTGAATACTGTATGGAAAAAAGGTTTGGTTGTAGGATGCTAATGTGAGAGTGGAATCCAGATAGAGTATTTCAGACTTACACCAAGTGACATGTGTATATATATATATATATATATATATATACAAAAAAAAATGGATATACATTTTACAATTTTTTAACTTTGATCAAATGCATTCTTCAGGCATTTGGTGTTCAAAGTTTGTTTTATGGTTATTAATTAGTGTTATTCTATGTACTGAACTAGATGTGATATGAACACCTATATGCTATGGTTTACCAGGCATGTGCAGAGTTCCTGGAGCTGTGTCAGACAGATGGCAAGAAATGGTACAAGATGCTGGAACACGAGTACAACCAGAAACTGAAGCTGCAAGAGCTGCTGGAACAGTGTGCCAAGGAGCAGAACACTCTCGAGATGCAGGCCAAGAAGATACGGCCCGGAGCCGAAAGCCCAGGTAAGGATTGGGCAGTGGCAATAAGGAAGGGCCTTTTGTATTTAAAATTGTGAAAAAAGAGCCATGGGCAATTTTGGTGTTCATTTCAGCTGTAACTCCAATGTCTGTTGTACAATGTTTGACAGTGAACCTACTCTTACTTCATAGAATGTTAAAGTACATTTGTTAATTTGTGACAGTGGTATATTTTTTTAATGCCTGTTTTAAAAATAAGTGCCATATTATAGTTTTACCTGCTGTATACAGCTGGTGGCGTCCAGTATGTTGTGCGCTCAATAACTTGAGAAGCCTTTGTCCAATCACCATTTAACTTTGTCAGAATGTATATTGGCATATTATCCTGGGACAAGTTTTGATTACTAGCCACATTGCTCTAGTCATTCGAGATTTATCGTCCTTTAATAATAAAAATTACCTAAAACAGGTCTTATCCCCTCAATAACATTTGAAACTTGTCCAATCACCACCAATCCCAATTTGGTCAAGATGTGTATTAGCATTTTACCATGGGTTCCAAATGCCAAAAATTAGCAAAGGGTACATTTCTAACTGTATGTTGTTAGAATAGAATTTTTTCTTTCTTGCTATGTTTGATCTATCCCTTATGTGTACATTAAAGGAGGGTTTATGTCAGGCTCGGATGACGATGACTGGGAAGACGCACAGGATGTTGTGGACACTACCCCCATGACGGCCACCCAGCCAGCTGGACACAGGTATGCATGAGTAACATGTAACAGGATAGGTTCAGTGCTTAACTGTTACTTTAGTAAATTTGATCATATGAGTAAAAGTTCACATTCGAGCACAAATTTAAGCAGTTTTATAATGATATAGATAGATATAAACCTTTTAAGGATGGCTGATATGATATTGAACCATAAGATTGTTACTTAAACCATATCATTTATAAGAGGCTTGTCCAAAAGATCTACATGTAAATATTCATTTTAAGTTCTTATATAAGTATGGTTTAAAACTTAACAAAAATATTTTGGGACAAATGTGAGGCCGCTTTCAATAAAAGAGGTATATTATTTCATCTATGAGCGTTTCAGTATACACGGGTTGACCGACTCATGACCTAAATCATTGTTTTTTATCAAAAGGTTTGCCCATACTCAAAATTCTTTCATCTTGGTTTATGATACAAATTCTTTCAGTGACATTGTGTTTATAATGGTGTTATTACACAATGACTTGTGTATTAGAAACTAGATATGAATTTTCTACATTGATATATGTGAACAATATCCTTGGACAACCCTTGTATTTGTAGAGATTTATGAACGATGTTGGTATAGTTGAACACTGCTATTCCGAACACCGTTTATCCGAAATTATGGCTATCAGGAAATTAGTTTTCGTCTGATTTTATTCCTTCTTTGTTTAACTATATTTTGTTTAACTTTAATCTGAAATCGCTATTCCGAAATAATTGCTATTCCGAAGTAAAAATTACGGTCCCGATATGGTATTTCACACCTATTTATCAATCCTTATTTCGAACTCGATCATCTCATGGTTTTTCATACCATACTGCAAATGCATGTGGGCATTGGCTCGACCCAAGGTGACAATGGTGCACAATTAGTGCTTGTTTAAGAATGACATTGAGATCATCGCGTATGCTACAAACATCGTTAAGACAACCACAATATCATTCAAAATTGTCTTATCAGATTTGATTGCCACATTGCTCACTCGACCCGCTAGCAAACAATCTGGAAAATAACCAACTCGGGAGGATACGATTTGCATATATGTGCTGGCATTTTGTTTTAAATGTTTAATGTTGTTTTAATAAAGAAGTTTAAATAACGAATTACTTGTCATTTATTAATTTAAAAACAATAACTCAACGAACATATTTACAATAGATCACTCAAACCAAATGTATAGTATTGGTAACGTCCAACCAACATTGCAATCTTCGCGACTTAATCCGAAATATTGCTATTTTAAAATAAATATTTTGGTCCCTCCGATTTCGGATTAACAGTGTTCAACTGTATTTGAGTTTATCTTATAAATGTTGCCGTTGAGTGTACTTGTCTAGCGATTTAACTAAAGCGTGGGTCTCATCTCTTTATGGTTTATGGAACTTAAGCAGTCATTTTTGAGGTTTTCTCAAGAATAATATCAGATTTTTTCAAGCAATTGTATGGGTGTAGACATGATCACAATCACTAATAATGGATAAATGTCATCTGATGTGCTGTTGCTTGTAGGCGGACTGCGAGCGGTGTCAGCCTGGAGGTGGAATGTGAACAGTACAGTGACGCTTCAGACACTGACGAAACAGATGCTGTTGAAAATAACGAAGTTGGGGTCTATGAAGCTAAAACAGTAAGCTTCAAACATTATTGATAATGTGCATAGCTCTTACTCAAGTGATCAAGGCTGGAATTTGTATAGTTCATGGTCAAATTTAAATAGCTTTACCTGAATGATGGTGAAATTTATCTTTTTATGTCTCGTTTTGTCTTTAAAAGAAAGTTACAGGAATTGTTAAGTACGATTTTTTTCTTATTATTTGCTCTTAAACTCTGAATACCTTGAACAATTTACTTCCTGCACTTAACATTTGTCAGAGTGTTACAAAGTGCTTTAGAAAAAGAATGACATAAACAAATATATTTGCATTTTCTTAATTTGATACTTATTGTTTACAGAAAAAGACAAAGAAAAAAACCAATAGGACAAACACATCAAATCATGGGTCAGCTCCCGCCGAAGTTCCAAATGTAGCGGACCCGTCAATACCAAGGAAAAAGAGGCGGCAATCAATTCCTCACAGACCCAACTACAGTCTCAATTTGTGGGGAATCATGAAGAACTGCATTGGAAAGGAGCTTAGTAAAATACCAATGCCTGTGAGTGATATTGTCATGGAGTTTGTTAAGCTCCATTTAAAGCATGTTATTACCATAAATCATTTTATATAGGATGCTATCATATGCAGGCAAAAAATACAAGAAAATTTAAGAGAAAAAACTTAATACATGTACCACTTATAGCAAATATACATGTAGGACGCAGTGATAAAATGTTAAAATGTTCTCTATACCTAAATTTTTCAAACATGTGGTAGAGCGGAACAAACAAGACTGTTTCGAAGCAGTTTGTACTGTTAGTGGTAAGGCAGCGGCCGTAAGGTAGAGGGAGTTTTCCACACATTCACACATCAACAGTGCACAATGATGCCACTTCACATGGTGCATGTCTTGTTTTTAATACAGAATCACATTACATAAAAACTATCTTACAATATTTGAAACTTGAAATTAATTTATTACTCTTATATTTTGTCTTCTGCTAATGCTAACCATACTTGATTTTCTACTACTGTGTTACTAAATCCATCAATTGATGTGAGTAGCATCCCTTTGAAGTGAAATATTAACAAACATATTTTGGCCTGAAATGGACTTTGTCAAAATACATCAATAGCCTAATACAGATGAGAGTTGCCAATCCATGGTTTATAGGTCCATGGCGTAACCACTTATGTTAAAGTTTTTGTAAGAGTTTGTATACCACCTCAAATATTGTCATATGGCTTTGAAACTTTGCACACTTGTTCATTATCATGCCTCCACCCTGTTAACAGGAGGAGGTAACTCTATCAAGCATTTTGACAAAATTATGCCCCTTTTTTTACTTAGAATTTACGTTAAAGTTTGCGTACCACCTCAAATATTTTCAAAGTCCATTGACATCTGGCTTTGAAACTTTGCACACTTGTTCACCATCATGCCCTTAACCTGTACACAGGAGGAGATAACTCTATCAAGCATTTTGACAAAATTATGCCCCTTTTTCGACTTAGAATTTACGTTAACGTTCGCGTACCACCTCAAATATTTTCCATTCAATTTATGTAAACATCTCAGCACATCATGTATTGCATTGAAATCTAATCTAACAGTGATCCATGCATGTTTCGCCAAAACTTTTCCATCCATACACAAAAAAATAATTCCCAATTTGATAAGATACACATTACGTTAATGAATAAAAAAGCAATATAAAAAAGCAATAAATTTCTTGAAAAATTAACAAAACCTTCACATGACTAACTCTTCAACAGCATAATGTATGCCTAACAAACATGCATATTTGCCATTTTATTAGCTATTTTGGCTTCATTTTGTATTTTTTCCAAAGTCAATTGTATTCACAATTTGCAAGGCACAGACAGTGAAAATTATTAAAAAAAACACAACTATATGTATAAGATGCTGGCATTTTATTTATAAGAATTCCAGGGAGGGGTGGGGGATGTGTCCAGACGCGTCCTTTACACATTGATTTACAGTGATGTAAAACGAAATTATGATTATGTCTGCATTGTTGAAAAACATGAATAATATTTACAGTTAACAGTATTAAGACTCACTTTCTCATTTTAACAGGTAAACTTTAGTGAACCATTGTCAATGCTGCAAAGAATAACAGAGGACTTTGAATACTCAAGTCTGCTGGATCAGGCTGCGATGTGTGAGGACTCCACGGAGCAGCTCGCATATGTGACGGTGTTCACCATCTCCTCATTTTCAACCACCATTAACCGGACGACGAAGCCATTCAACCCCCTCCTGGGGGAGACGTATGAGTGTGACCGGCGGGATGATATGGGCTGGAGGTCACTAGCAGAACAGGTATGCTGGCCATATGCAATAATATATTTGCATTTGTCTTAACTTTTAAAGTATACATTGTTTAACTATCTGAATTTTGATGTAATAAGCTCATTTTCACTAAAGATATAATGATTACTGATTTATTCCAATAAAAAAGTAGATACCAAAATTCAGTCTTGTATATATAGTTATTTAACTTTATATATTGGAGATGATAATACAAATATAGCATTGCTGTATACTTGAACAAGGTGTATTTTATTAATTATGTACAAATAACAGTTTATAACTAATGAAATGATTATAAAATTATCACATGCTTCCCAGAAAAGCGCACCCATTAAATTAATGCATTACATATACTCAGGGTTTCCATTAAGAATTTGAAACTGGAAGTATAAACTTCCTGTCCATCAATATTGGAAGTTTTTCACTGAAATGTGGAAGTTTAAGTCTCCCGAATACAATATTCTTTTCTGCTATTTTTCAACTACATGTTAAAAATAAAAAAAATTGCAACTTCTTTACCTTGCCAAGTTCACAGATTTATATCATAATACTTCATTTTACAGCAAGACTGATCGGAATTGTGACTATAATAGTAATTTTGACAACAGGTTTTAATATTTTGAGCTTCCAAGCATTCAAGTTTGGAAGTTTTCTTCAAAATTATGGAAGTTTTTGTACTTCCAAGGAATCAATTTTGAAAGTTTTTACTCATTTTAAGGGAGTAATTTACTTCCAAACTTCCTTTAACGGAAGCCCTGCTCAAGTGCTATAATTCCCAATCCCTAGAGTTAAGCCCTGTATGCAAGTTCTCCCCCCTGCACCTCTCCCCTGCCCATTTCCAGGTGAGCCACCACCCCCCTACTGCTGCCCTGGCCACTGAGAGCCAAGAGTGGACCCTGTGGCAGGAGTTTACCATGGGCAGCAAGTTCCGTGGCAAATACCTTCAGATTATACCCACTGGTGAGTGCAATGCGGTATATTTGGTATGTGTTTTAAATGTCTGAATCACAAAATGGAGAAGGGATTCTCATTGGCGAGTGCAAGAACATGGTAAGTTATATGAAGATATATGTCTTGAGGCTCATTATAAGCAGGTCAGCACAGCAGTCTACGTAATGTCATACCGTATGACGAGTGCTAGAATGTGGTGTGTGTCTTTCAAAGACTTGGTTTGTTTTGTATAGAGGACACAACAGAAAAAATATGGTAAATATTGTGGTTGCATATGAGTCTTACATTTCACCAGAGTAACACAACATTGCTGCAATATATTTGACAGATTCTAAGAAATAATGATGCATAGTCTTAGTATATTTTGTCCTTAGTTGGTAGTAGTATTTACTCAAGTTTCCTTGCACTCTGACCAATGCTCTTTCATATGTAATATGCATATGTGGTACAATCTACTGCCAAATGTCACATTATTTTATCTTTGCAATCTATAATCACATGTAGTAATGTTAAGTCACCAAACATGTACCTCATACACTATCCCTCTATGTCCTTCCTGTGACCAGCTATTACCCAGAATGACCTCTTCTTTAATGGTAAGTTACAATATTCCCTACCTGCCACATGTACACTTGGACGGAGCCATTGAGCACGTAAATTGTTGTCAAGTGGTCTGTCCCCACATCAGGTGGCTCACCATCCTCCGACATGTGCCGTTAAGACGGATGGGCGTACGTGGACCCTGTGGCAGGAATTTACCATGAAGAGCTGTATCCGAGGGGTCTACCTTACCATCGTACCCACTGGTAGGCACAACATAGGGTTAGCTTAGTTACGCAAAGCCATCAGGGAACAGGGCTGATGGTGTTGATATTGCTATATTTTCATGTATATCTGTTCATATGTAATTTATTATGCAAGAGATATGTTTTCGCAAAAAAAGATTTTATTGGTTAAACTGGATGTTAGTATTTTAGATTAATTTCAAATAACAACTGGAATACCTGGTTTACTACAAAGAATTATCATTTTGCTTCGGTTATTTTGTTACATTTCACATTACCCATTTCCAGGTATAGCTCATCTCGTCTTTCACAAGTCCCAAAACCACTACACATGGCGTAAGGTGACGACGACAGTACACAATATCATTGTGGGCAAGCTCTGGGTGGATCACCATGGAGAGATGGACATTAAGAACCACAAGACTGGTGACAACTGTCACCTCAAGTACTACCCTTACAGCTACTTCTCTCGGGAAAAACCCAGGAAGGTAAATACCACTGTACTAGTGGTCATTATTGGATGAACTTTTGGCATTTGAAGAAACATGTATGTGTAATTTAAAAAAAAAAAAATCATTTTGTTATTAAAATGATTGATAATTTGAGTAAATGGACACTTAAAATGGGAAACAACCTATTTAAGGTTGTAATTTTGACTCAAAATCCACAGGAGGTTGCATTTGCAGTAGTAAACTCATAAAGAATGGAATGGTTTTGCAATCTGATATTCATGTTACAGTGGTTTACAAAGCCAAATAAAGGTAGCAATGTAAGGATTTGAACTTATTGATCGGAATATCAATTTGAATGGCTTGTGTTTATGTTTAGGTGACCGGTATGGTGACAGATGCAAGCAGTGTGGCCAAGTGGTACATCACTGGGACGTGGGACACCCAGATGGACATTGCCCAGGTTCTACAGGTGGACGAGTCTGCAAAACGACCTGTTATCGCTCATGGACCCAAACGGACCATATGGAAAAGAGTAGAACCTCCGTATGTACCGTATGATATATTGTGTTACGTTTTTTACTGGTACCTCAATGTACATATTTGTTGAAATTGAAATGAAAAAGAAATTCAACCATTCAGCATTTCATAATGAATGAAATGATTACCATGAGCCATTATTTTCTTTGGCGAAAGGTTTTGCATTTACATGTACCCCCAAATCTTGAATAAACTTTGTTATCTTGTTTATAAAATCCGGAAAGGGAATTTCAAAAATGATATTAAGTTAAGTGTTGGATACTTTATAATGTACTAAGGTATATAATACTTCATCGTTTTCTATCACAGGCCGGGGGACAAGATGTACTACTTCACGCAGCTGGCCCTACAGCTGAATGAGCCAGAGGAGGGCGTTGCCCCAACAGATGCCCGGAATCGCCCAGATCAGCGTGCCATGGAGATTGGGGCATGGGACGAGGCCAACAGAATAAAGGTCCAGCTGGAGGAAAAACAGAGAGCTAGGAGAAAGAAGATGGAGGCCGAGGCTGAAGCTGCCCTCAAACGAGGTAATAGATGTATACTGATCTGTGTTGCCATCATTTTGTGCAAAAGAGTTAAAAGACTTATGGTCTAACACTTATATGGCATTTCCTTAAAGTTTCGGATGTCTGTACAGTAATTGTAAATTTGATAACAATGTGTTCTCATTGAATTTTATTTCTATACTTTTTTATACTGCATAAAGTAGGGATGCAGACGAGTGGCAAAATTGATACTCGGAATATCTAGTAATTCTTTTGATCAAATATTAAAATATTTGATTTCCAAAATGAATCTTTAAGAAGTTGTAGTAAACTAGTATTATTTGTTATAGTAATAGCTGGGGCCTTTTAAACCCTATTTGTCTTAGGCGGAACCTTCGATGACGCCTGATTTTCTCTAAAATAAGCTTCTGAAATTTCCCATTTTTATAAAAAAAAAAAGGCAACACATTTTGAATAAACAAAAATCAAAATTGAATTATTTCAATTCCACAATATTCAATTTGTAAACAATGCGAAGATTGTAAATTCTTGGTCGAATGATGTTTATGCACCAATGGAGGGTCATTCCGTAAGACGATCCACAATACCTTGCAGTCTTGTTCTGGGATTGACCTTTACTAAATATAACTTTGGAAAAACCAAACTAACTTGGGAATAAGTAAAATAATTAAACAAAAACAAAGGTGGAAATACAGGAAATGTATTCTAAAAAGCTATACATTACAGTTATATTTCAAACCAGAAATGGTACATTGAATCATGGAATGCAGTTTATAGCACATACATGTAACGAGCTCATGTTGCACAGCTTAATTGGCAGCCAAGACAACACTTTGGTGTTAAGGCTGATTCCTTAAATCCTTTATTGACATGATCATTTAAATGTACGGAAAATAATTGAAACTTGTTTGATGTCACTCTTGTCTAATAGTGAGGTATTGTAAAATTATAGGAACTAATTATACTACCTGAAGATATGTCCCTTTTGACATTTGACACATGTATAGTGTATTGTCATCACATTCACGCCTCTGGGATTAGGGGCCAATGGTTGTAAAAGTAAACAAGCAAACTTTATACACAACATCTCAGTTGTAGTTGAACGGTTATTTTATTTATACAACAAAACACATTGAATGTTTGAATGCCGATCTTGATACATGTGATAGAATATTTGAATATTTGTTTGCATCCCAAGAATAAAGCATTCCTGTAATGCAAGACCCACCTCCCTACGTCAATGGTAATGGCCACACTTACAGGTTTATCATTATGAAATCCTTTATCTGCATTTATTTAAGTAAAGTTGAGACCTTGTCATGCACAGAGGGATGTAAAATGAATGGGCACCTGTGTTAAGTTATGATAGCTCTTCCCCACTGTAGGCATATCAGTAATTGCATAATCCATTGAATTGGATGCCGATTCGGGGGGCATTCTCCACTTACTGTGACAGCTCTTGTTCACATATCTCTTGAACTCTAACAATGGCTATCCATTTGACAAGGTCCAATCAGCGGCATTTGTCACGAGACTGTTACAGCTCTTGATAATTTGATCAGTAATCTAATCTCAGTAACCAGAGCATGCTACTAGTTCAGATTGTGTGATAATGACTGTGTGATTGTTATGTGCAGGTGAGGAGCCTCCAGTCCACAAGCCCATGTGGTTCGAGCGTTCTAAGGACCCGGTAACCGGTGAGATGGTGTACATGTCAAACAACCGCTACTGGAAGTGCCGCGAGACCCAGGAATGGGCCGGATGCCCGGACATCTATCTGTGATAAACCCCCCCAACATACACACACACTCACACTTACACAAATGCGGAGAATACCAACTGTTAAATCCAGCAGCCTCATGTTGAGGTTGTGGCGAGGTTATATGGCAGACTGCTTGGTGTGCCTTGGACTTACAGGGCTATGGTCTATGGAACATTACTACCCCAGTTTACAGCAATAATGGGAAAAATCATTATGAAATCATGAAAAGCTGGCTAATTCTCATGCATTTATAATGGGATAGTGTTTGTTAAAAGTCTGAATGAAATATGTTCACTGTTCATCAAAAGGAGTTGAGGAGCACAAGTTTTACATATATTGCACCAAGTTGGATTTCTCCTGTGGAGATCAATACACATGTGCATGAAGTCGTTACTGAAACTGTTATATGTGGTCAACACATTTTCCATGGACTGTATTGAATTGCATGTATGTTTTCACAAACTTGAATATGATATTGAAAGGAAATGTGATCAATTAAACTGCTTTTCATGGCATGAATGGTTTAAAATGTTTACACTTGAATGCTTTGTGCTTGCATGTGGACTGTGCCGTAGAGAGATGCCTGTGATTGTTCACATCAATTCACAGTGTACTATAGAAAAATAAATATTCTATAGCTGTTATGAAATCATCCAAAATGATCTTTAAATTGATAGTGTGCTATGTGATTTATCATGTTACTGTTTAATTTTATTAATTCGGAGTGTGTTTTTTTCCTGCATTTCTCTGTTTCAGTCACTGATGTTTTTTATTCATGAACTTTATTTATTTTTTTCATGAACTTTATTATTTGGTGTTGTTTTTTTCTACTTTGATATGCATAACCTTATATTTATTGATGATACTCTCTGGATGCTTACCTGACAACTAAATTCTTTTATTGCATAAATATTCAATTTACTGCACGACCATGGACATTTAATGTGTTTTTTATGATCATTTTAATGGCATTGTGCATTCATTGATACTTGGAGGGTACATGTTAACATGAAATAATAAGCCTAGCAATTTAATTCAGAGTGGTTTGTACTGAACTAGAACGCAAATATGTGGCACAATGGAGCTATTTTGATAGTTGAAGAAGTGCTTGCCATGCCATTCAGTGATTTTTTGCGAATAACATCTTTTTAAAACCAATCATGCTGGCACATAAATGTTCATGTAGTTCATTTTTGAATACATTTAAACTTTTTAATGCTGCAATTTACATAAAGTTATCTAAACAGTTTATGGGCGTTGAAAATAGGTTTTTATGATTTTTGAAATAAGAGCACTAGTTATGTGAGGAACTTGATTGAGAATGTTTATGGTTGTTTACAAAAACATTGTATTGTAGGTTACTGGTATATGTACACATGCACTATGTGTTTGAGCGTAACTGAGCATCGAAAACATACACATTCACGCAAGTAGCATTAATATGCATGTAACATTGGTGTTTTATAGGATTAAAGGATTCAGTATCATTTGTACTGACATAATCTAAAGTTTGACCTGATGCCTGGGGAGGGTCATAATGTCTTTATTCAAGCTTATCTCGTTGGGGTCCCCTTGGCTTCTCAGTAGAGGAACCCCGGTCTCTCTGCTAAGTAACCTCAGCTTCTCTGTTGGGTTACCTCAGCATCTTTTGTGAGGGTAACCTCGGCTTCTCTTTTGAGGGTTACCTTGTTTTCTCTTTTGGTGTAACTTCAGCATCTTTGTTGGATAACCTCGGCTTCTCTTTGGGATACCCCCGACATCCCCTGTGGGGTAACCTCAGCTTCTCTGTAGGGTGCCTTCAGGTTCTCTTCTGGGGTACGCTTTGCTTCTCTTCTGGGGGTTTCACTGTTTAGTAACCTCAGCATCGGTTGGGGGTAACCTCAGTTTCTCTGTAACCTTGACTTCTTTGAAGAGGGTAATTTTGGCTTCTCTGTTGAAGGTAACCTCCACTTTACTTTGGAGTAACCTCTTAGTTTAACAAGTGCAATGATTTGTTGTTACATTGAATATGTTATTTATAAATGATTACTAATGTACATTGTATGATGTTCAGATTTGAACCATTTGTCATTAAAACTATTGAAATATTGCTAATAAATGCAATTAAATACCCAGGTTTGTGTTGATTCTCTTTGTCCTCTGCATACAAAAGTGGCCATGGTACTGAATTTTCTAAAACCAACAATGGTTATTTTATTTATCTTGCACAATTATTAGGAAAGTATGACAAAATTGCATCATTGTAGACCAGCAGTATGTAGTTGTTATAATTATGCCCCTGAAAGGATCTATAAAGTAACCCCGCTTTCGGGAGACCATTCAAGCTCTCAGCTCGAACATAATGACATGTAATAATGTAGCAGTAGGGGTTTCAGCCAGGACATTTGTCATGTGTTATAGTTTTTTTATTGGACTTGAGGCTGATGGAGTCGGCCTTTCCCCTGCCATACCTGTTGCCACAATGCTGGTACACCCAAGAATACATTGGCCTCCTTGACCGGACCACCTGAGCCTCATACTGAGTTATAATAGCAACAGTTGTGTCTGCTCAGTCTTGGCACAGATATTCCACACCAGTGGCCTTGTCACCAAAAACACATACTTAAAGCCACAGATTAATTTATTTCCGTATATTTAAATTTATCAGCCAAAGTTGTATAAGTTCTGATATGACACTACTGTAGATTGTTGTTCACCACTTACCAATACCACTATTGTTCACCACGTACCAATACCACGATTGTTCACCACGTACCAATACCACTATTGTTCACCACGTACCAATATCACGATTGTTCACCACGTACCAATAGTACTATTTTTCACCACATACCAATACCACTATTGTTCACCACGTACCAATACCACGATTGTTCACCACGTACCAATAGTATGATTGTTCACCACGTACTCATAGTACTATTGTTCACCACATACCAATACCACTATTGTTCACCACGTACCAATACCACGATTGTTCACCACGTACCAATACCACGATTGTTCACCACGTACCAATAGTACTATTGTTCAACACATACCAATACCACTATTGTTCACCACGTACCAATACCACGATTGTTCACCACGTACCAATAACACGATTGTTCACCACGTACCAATACCAAGATTTTCACCACGTACCAGTACCACGATTGTTCACCACGTACCAATACCAAGATTGTTCACCACGTACCAATACCACGATTGTTCACCACGTACCAATACCACTATTGTTCACCACGTACCAGTACCACGATTATTCACCACGTACCAATAACACGATTGTTCACCACGTACCAATACCAAGATTGTTCACCAGGTACCAATACCGCGATTGTTCACCATGTACCAATACCACGATTGTTCATCACTACCAATACCTAAATTGTTCACCCCGTACCAATGGCAAGATTGTTCACCTCGTACCTTTGGCAAGATTGTTCACTACTACCAATACCACGATTGTTCACCACATCCCAATACCACGATTGTTCACCCCGTACCAATCCCACGATTGTTCACCACGTACCAATACCATGATTGTTCACCACGTACCAATACCACTATTGTTCACCACGTACCAGTACCACGATTGTTCACCACGTACCAATAACACGATTGTTCACCACGTACCAATACCAAGATTGTTCACCAGGTACCAATACCGCGATTGTTCACCATGTACCAATACCACGATTGTTCATCACTACCAATACCTAAATTGTTCACCCCGTACCAATGGCAAGATTGTTCACCTCGTACCTTTGGCAAGATTGTTCACTACTACCAATACCACGATTGTTCACCACATCCCAATACCACGATTGTTCACCCCGTACCAATCCCACGATTGTTCACCACGTACCAATACCATGATTGTTCACCACGTACCAATACCACTATTGTTCACCACGTACCAGTACCACGATTGTTCACCACGTACCAATAACACGATTGTTCACCACGTACCAATACCAAGATTGTTCACCAGGTACCAATACCGCGATTGTTCACCATGTACCAATACCACGATTGTTCATCACTACCAATACCTAAATTGTTCACCCCGTACCAATGGCAAGATTGTTCACCTCGTACCTTTGGCAAGATTGTTCACTACTACCAATACCACGATTGTTCACCACATCCCAATACCACGATTGTTCACCCCGTACCAATCCCACGATTGTTCACCACGTACCAATACCATGATTGTTCACCACGTACCAATACCACTATTGTTCACCACATATCAATACCACGATTGTTCACCACGTACCAATACCACGATTGTTCACCACGTACCAATACCATAATTGTTCACCACGTACCAATACCACTATTGTTCACCACATATCAATACCACGATTGTTCACCACGTACCAATACCACGATTGTTCACCACGTACCAATACCATAATTGTTCACCACGTACCAATACCACTATTGTTCACCACATATCAATACCACGATTGTTCACCACGTACCAATACCACGATTGTTCACCACGTACCAATACCACTATTGTTCACCATGTACCAATTCCACGATTGTTCATGATTGTTCACCACGTACCAATACCATGATTGTTCACCACGTACCAATACCACTATTGTTCACCACGTACCAATACCATAATTGTTCACCACGTACCAATACCACTATTGTTCACCACATATCAATACCAAGATTGTTCACCACGTACCAATACCACGATTGTTCACCACGTACCAATACCACTATTGTTCACCACGTACCAATTCCACGATTGTTCATGATTGTTCACCACGTACCAATACCATGATTGTTCACCACGTACCAATACCACTATTGTTCACCACATATCAATACCACGATTGTTCACCACGTACCAATACCACGATTGTTCACCACGTACCAATACCACAATGTTCACCACTACCAATACCACGATTGTTCACCACGTAACAATACCACTATTGTTCACCACGTACCAATACCACAATTGTTCACCACGTATCAATACCAGGATTGTTCGCCACTACCAATACCACGATTGTTCACCACGTACCAATACCACTATTGTTTACCACCTACCAATACCACGGTTGGTAACCACGTACCAATACCAAGATTGTTCACCAGGTACCAATACCGCGATTGTTCACCACGTACCAATACCACGATTGTTCACCACTACCAATACCTAAATTGTTCACCCCGTACCAATGGCAAGATTGTTCACCTCATGCCTTTGGCAAGATTGTTCACTACTACCAATACCACGATTGTTCACCACGTACCAATACCACGATTGTTCACCACGTACCAATACCATGATTGTTCACCACGTACCAATCCCACGATTGTTCACCACGTACCAATACCAAGATTGTTAACCTCATACCTTTGGCAAGATTGTTCACCACTACCAATACCAAGAATGTTCACCACATACCTATTGCAAGATTGTTCACCACGTACCAATACCATGATTGTTCACCACGTACCAATACCACGATTGTTCACCATGCACCAGTACCACGATTTTTCACCACATACCAATACCACTATTGTTCAACTTATACCAATACCTAGATTGTTCACCACATACCAATGCCACGATTGTTCGCAACGTACCAATACCACAATTGTTCACCACTACCAATACCACTATTGTTCACCACTACCAATACCACGATTGTTCACCACGTACCATTGTTAACATTGTTCACCTCGTACCTTTGGCAAGATTGTTCACCACGTACCAATACCATGATTGTTCACCACGTACCAATACCACTATTGTTCTACACATATCAATACCACGATTGTTCACCACGTACCAATACCACGATTGTTCACCACGTACCAATACCACTATTGTTCACCACGTACCAATACCACGATTGTTCATGATTGTTCACCACGTACCAATACCATGATTGTTCACCACGTACCAATACCACTATTGTTCACCACATATCAATACCACGATTGTTCACCACGTACCAATACCACGATTGTTCACCACGTACCAATACCACAATGTTCGCCACTACCAATATCACGATTGTTCACCACGTACCAATACCACGATTGTTCACCACGTACCAATACCACAATGTTCGCCACTACCAATACCACGATTGTTCACCACGTACCAATACCAAGATTGTTCACCGCGTACCTATTGCAAGATTGTTCACCATGCACCAATACCACGATTGTTCACCACGTACCTATTGCAAGATTGTTCACCACGTACCTATTGCAAGATGGTTCACCACGTAACAATACCACTATTGTTCACCACGTACCAATACCACAATTGTTCACCACGTATCAATACCACGATTGATCGCCACTACCAATACCACGATTGTTCACCACGTACCAATACCACTATTGTTTACCACCTACCAATACCACGATTGGTCACCACGTACCTATTGCAAGATTGTTCACCACGTACCTATTGCAAGATGGTTCACCACGTACCAATACCAAGATTATTCACCTAGTACCAATACCACAATTGTTCACCATGCACCAATACCAAGATTGTTCACTACGTACCTATTGCAAGATTGTTCACCACGTACCAATACCACGATTGTTCAACACGTACCAATACCACGATTGTTCACCACGTACCAATACCACGATTGTTCACCACGTACCAATACCACTATTGTTCACCACGTACCAATACCAAGATTGTTCACCCCGTACCAATGGCAAGATTGTTCACCACGTACCAATACCACTATTGTTCACCACGTACCAATACCACTATTGTTCACCACGTACCAATGGCAAGATTATTCATCACGTACCAATACCACTATTGTTCACCACGTACCAATATCACGATTGTTCACCACGTACCAATACCACTATTGTTTACCACCTACCAATACCACGGTTGGTAACCACGTACCAATACCAAGATTGTTCACCAGGTACCAATACCGCGATTGTTCACCACGTACCAATACCACGATTGTTCACCACTACCAATACCTAAATTGTTCACCCCGTACCAATGGCAAGATTGTTCACCTCATGCCTTTGGCAAGATTGTTCACTACTACCAATACCACGATTGTTCACCACGTACCAATACCACGATTGTTCACCACGTACCAATACCATGATTGTTCACCACGTACCAATCCCACTATTGTTCACCACGTACCAATACCAAGATTGTTAACCTCATACCTTTGGCAAGATTGTTCACCACTACCAATACCAAGAGTGTTCACCACATACCTATTGCAAGATTGTTCACCACGTACCAATACCATGATTGTTCACCACGTACCAATACCACGATTGTTCACCATGCACCAGTACCACGATTTTTCACCACATACCAATACCACTATTGTTCAACTTATACCAATACCTAGATTGTTCACCACATACCAATGCCACGATTGTTCGCAACGTACCAATACCACAATTGTTCACCACTACCAATACCACTATTGTTCACCACTACCAATACCACGATTGTTCACCACGTACCATTGTTAACATTGTTCACCTCGTACCTTTGGCAAGATTGTTCACCACTACCAATACCGATATTGTTCACCACGTACCAATACCACGATTGTTCACCACATCCCAATACCACGATTGTTCACCCCGTACCAATCCCACGATTGTTCACCACGTACCAATACCATGATTGTTCACCACGTACCAATACCACTATTGTTCTACACATATCAATACCACGATTGTTCACCACGTACCAATACCACGATTGTTCACCACGTACCAATACCACTATTGTTCACCACGTACCAATACCACGATTGTTCATGATTGTTCACCACGTACCAATACCATGATTGTTCACCACGTACCAATACCACTATTGTTCACCACATATCAATACCACGATTGTTCACCACGTACCAATACCACGATTGTTCACCACGTACCAATACCACAATGTTCGCCACTACCAATATCACGATTGTTCACCACGTACCAATACCACAATGTTCGCCACTACCAATACCACGATTGTTCACCACGTACCAATACCAAGATTGTTCACCGCGTACCTATTGCAAGATTGTTCACCATGCACCAATACCACGATTGTTCACCACGTACCTATTGCAAGATTGTTCACCACGTACCTATTGCAAGATGGTTCACCACGTAACAATACCACTATTGTTCACCACGTACCAATACCACAATTGTTCACCACGTATCAATACCACGATTGATCGCCACTACCAATACCACGATTGTTCACCACGTACCAATACCACTATTGTTTACCACCTACCAATACCACGATTGGTCACCACGTACCTATTGCAAGATTGTTCACCACGTACCTATTGCAAGATGGTTCACCACGTACCAATACCAAGATTATTCACCTAGTACCAATACCACAATTGTTCACCATGCACCAATACCAAGATTGTTCACTACGTACCTATTGCAAGATTGTTCACCACGTACCAATACCACGATTGTTCAACACGTACCAATACCACGATTGTTCACCACGTACCAATACCACGATTGTTCACCACGTACCAATACCACTATTGTTCACCACGTACCAATACCAAGATTGTTCACCCCGTACCAATGGCAAGATTGTTCACCACGTACCAATACCACTATTGTTCACCACGTACGAATACCACTATTGTTCACCACGTACCAATGGCAAGATTATTCACCACGTACCAATACCACTATTGTTCACCACGTACCAATATCTCGATTGTTCACCACGTACCAATACCACTATTGTTCACCACGTACCAATACCACGATTGTTCACCACGTACCAATACCACGATTGTTCACCACTACCAATACCTAGATTGTTCACCCCGTACCAATGGCAAGATTGTTCACCTCGTACCTTTGGCAAGATTGTTCACCACTTCCAATACCATGATTGTTCACCACATACCAATACCACGATTGTTCACCACGTACCAATACCATGATTGTTCACCACGTACCAATACCACAATTGTTCACCACGTACCAATACCACGATTGTTCACCTCGTACCTTTGGCAAGATTGTTCACCACGTATCAATACCACGATTGTTCACCACTACCAATACCACGATTGTTCACCACTACCAATACCATGATTGTTCACCACGTACTAATACCACTATTGTTCACCACGTACCAATACCACTATTGTTCACCACGTACCAATGGCAAGATTATTCACCACGTACCAATACCACTATTGTTCACCACGTACCAATACCACGATTGTTCACCACATACCAATACCACGATTGTTCACCACGTACCAATACCACTATTGTTCACCACTACCAATACCCAGATTGTTCACCACGTACCAATACCACGATTGTTCACCACTACCAATACCCAGATTGTTCACCACGTACCAATGGCAAGATTGTTCACCACGTACCATTACCACGATTGTTCAACACGTACCAATACCACTATTGTTCACCACGTACCAATACCACGATTGTCCACCACGTACCAATACCACTATTGTTTACCACGTACCAATACCACGATTGTCCACCACGTACCAATACCACGATTGTTCACCACTACCAATACCATGATTGTTCACCACGTACCAATGGCAAGATTGTTCATCTCGTACCTTTGGCAAGATTGTTCACCACGTACCAATACCACTATTGTTCATCACTACCAATACCACGATTGTTCACCACTACCAATACCATGATTGTTCACCACGTACCAATACCACTATTGTTCACCACGTACCAATACCACTATTGTTCACCACGTACCAATGGCAAGATTATTCACCACGTACCAATACCGAGATTGTTCACCATGTACCAATACCACGATTGTCCACCACGTACCAATACCAAGATTGTTCACCACGTTCCTATTGCAAGATTGTTCACCATGCACCAATACGAAGATAGTTCACCACGTACCTATTGCAAGATTGTTCACCCCATACCAATGGCAAGATTGTTCACCACGTACCAATGGCAAGATTGTTCACCACGTACCAATACCACGATTGTTCACCACGTACCAATACCAAGATTGTTCACCACGTACCAATACCACTATTGTTCACCACGTACTAATACCAAGATTGTTCACCCCGTACCAATGGCAAGATTGTTCACATCGTACCTTTGGCAAGATTGTTCACCACGTACCAATACTAAGATTGTTCACCACGTACCAATACCATGATTGTTCACCACGTACCAATACCACGATTGTTCACCACGTACCAATACCGAGATTGTTCACCACGTACCAATACCACGATTGTTCACCACTACCAATACCCAGATTGTTCACCACGTACCAATACCACGATTGTTCATCACTACCAATACCAAGATTGTTCACCACGTACCAATGGCAAGATTGTTCACCACGTACCAATACCACGATTGTTCACCATGTACCAATACCAAGATTGTTCACCACTACCAATACCACGATTGTTCACCACGTACCAATACCACGATTGTTCACCACGTACCAATACCAAGATTGTTCACCACGTACCAATACCACTATTGTTCACCACGTACCAATACCACGATTGTTCTCCAGGTACCAATACCAAGATTGTTCACCACGTACCAATACCAAGATTGTTCACCACGTACCAATACCACGATTGTTCACCACGTACTAATACCACTATTGTTCACCACGTACCAATACCACTATTGTTCACCACGTACCAATGGCAAGATTATTCACCACGTACCAATACCACAATTGTTCACCACGTACCAATACCAAGATTGTTCACCACGTACCAATACCAAGATTGTTCACCACGTACCAATACCAAGATTGTTCACCACGTACCAATACCACGATTGTTCACCACGTACTAATACCACTATTGTTCACCACGTACCAATACCACTATTGTTCACCACGTACCAATGGCAAGATTATTCACCACGTACCAATACCACTATTGTTCACCACGTACCAATACCAAGATTGTTCACCACGTACCAATACCACTATTGTTCACCACGTACCAATACCACGATTGTCCACCACGTACCAATACCACGATTGTTCACCACGTACCAATACCGCGATTGTTCACCACGTACCAATGGCAAGATTGTTCACCTCGTACCTTTGGCAAGATTGTTCACCACGTACCAATACCACGATTGTTCACCACTACCAATACCACGATTGTTCACCACGTACCAATGGCAAGATTGTTCACCACGTACCAATACCACGATTGTTCACCACTACCAATACCACGATTGTTCACCACGTACCAATGGCAAGATTGTTCACCTCGTACCTTTGGCAAGATTGTTCACCACGTACCAATGGCAAGATTGTTCACCACGTACCAATACCACGATTGTTCACCACGTACTAATACCACTATTGTTCAACACGTACCAATACCACTATTGTTCACCACGTACCAATGGCAAGATTATTCACCACGTACCAATACCACTATTGTTCACCACGTACCAATACCACGATTGTTCACCACGTACCAATACCACGATTGTTCACCACGTACCAATACCACGATTGTCCACCACGTACCAATACCACGATTGTTCACCACGTACCAATACCGCGATTGTTCACCACTACCAATACCACGATTGTTCACCACGTACCAATACCAAGATTGTTCACCACGTACCAATGGCAAGATTGTTCACCACGTACCAATACCAAGATTGTTCACCGTGCACCGATACCAAGATTGTTCACCGTGCACCGATATCAAGATTGTTCACCGTGCACCAATACCAAGATTGTTCACCACGTACCGATACCAAGATTATTCACCGTGCACCGATACCAAGATTGTTCACCGTGCACCGATACCAAGATTGTTCACCGTGCACCGATACCAAGATTGTTCATCGTGCACCGATACCAAGATTGTTCACCGTGCACCGATACCAAGATTGTTCACTACGTACATTAGTACATATTGCTCCTATAAAGGCCACATAATGTATGATTGTGACATCGTAACGCTGAACCAAACATTTTAACCACATTATCCTGCTATTAATTCAATGAAAACACGAATTGTCATTTTTGTAGTTTATTTGAACATCATTTGTAAGTAACATATGTCCTGTAGTTTGCTAAAAATAGTATACAACAAAATATATAAAGATTAATTCAAAATATAATATAAGTACAATTACATTGCATCGAGGCACTCAACAAAAACGAAGTTGAACTTGTCAGAAACCAAGGCGCCGAACAAATATTTTACTCCTCATGATTTTCATTTTTCAATGAAAAACGTTGGAACCCCTTTCAAAACTGCCCTGTTAGGGTAATATCCGGGTTATTAAGTTAGCTACGCCCCAGCAGGGAATCTGCACTGAATACTGGCACACTAATATACACATGGACAATGATTATGAGGTAAAAGTAACAGGCATGTATACATGAAAGATGCATGACTTGAAGAAGAGATAGAATAGTGGTTAGAATATATCCGTGTTATGAAGCAGTAGTCTTGAGTACATATTAAAATTATAGCTTTAAGACTTTTGTAATGCTAATTAACTTGTGTTGGAAAACCTCGTGGACCAATCCCTTCGCATGTTCTTTATTATATGAACGTTAACAATGTTTCATTGCACCGTTTCTGTTTCTCTATTGTTTTCTTCATCATACATTGTGTAAATATATCATCATGCATTACAATATGATTTAACTTATATAACACAATTTAAACTTTAAGATAAATAAACGACATGTATGTATGTTTACTTATTGTGTTTTAATCTGGAAATGTCTATAATTTCAAATACAAATGTAATGCATATTTTGATGAATTATTACATTACTGATTGTCAAGAAAATATGGTTGGTTCATTCCTATACACGTAAGCATATTACACGAATTAAAAACAGCAACATTCTTATTCGTCACAAACAGATCTTAACCAAACTTGATATATAAATAATCGTGCACTTAACATACGTACATACATTTCGTCATCTTAAATACTTCTAAAGCACATTCACAGATTTACAGTTTTGACTTTTTTTTCTCGGATCCAGCTTATTTTGGCATCAATGCCTTCAATTCAGTTTTGTAAGTTAACTCACAAAAATAACAGATTTTAGTTATTTGGAAAACTCTTTTCTTTCTTAAAGCGTTAGAAACGCTTTTAGCCATAAAACATTTTGAAAGTAAAAATATATAATTAATTGCGATCTGGTCTTTTGTCAGCAGTCTTATATCACTGGTTTCAAAACATTGACGCAAAAAATGGCTCATTCCACAACAGATAACAAATTGTCATAACAGTCAATCTGTGAGAGTGCAGCCTTTAATCTCCTTTCCACAGACGTAAACCTGGACACATTTTCAGACCTCTACTTCCTATGAGTGGAGGAGCATGGACACGAGAGCCAGAGCGATGACCGACATGAAACCGGGCACAAGGACGGCGGATGCGCCGGCGGTGGGGCTCAGATCGTAGCTCATGTAAACCCTTCGGGCACCCAAAGGCTGCACGGGTCGGTAGTTCTTGTCAATTTTGTCATATGCCACGGGAGTGTAGCCCGACTTCTCTGCTACATGGTACACCTTTCTGAACTCCTCCAACTGCAACATTATAAAACACATCCAAGTCTGTTATACCTTGCAGTAGACGAAAGCTTGTCTTTCAGATACAAACAGTCATACCATAGAAATAGCCATAGTGTCTGTAAATGTTTATTTTAGTAAAAATATAATTATAATTAATAAAAACTCTTGCGAACCTGTCTCTCGCTGATTTTAATTGGCGGGATAAGGACGGTCCACGTGACAATCTCAAAGCAAGGGGGCGTGGTCAGACTTCCCTGGTAACGGAAATAGGGCACGTGAGTCCCGTTGGAACTGCCAAGGTCATGGAAGGTCAAGTTCCTCAAGTTGACATTGACAGTCGTATTTCCACCTGAAACCACACAAAGTGTGGTGTTAGTTTTATTAAAACAATTTGACTCAATTTATACAGATTGACTTTTGTTTAATTCGAATTGAGAACAATCACCAAAACACACTATAAAACTAGTTCAAAACGACTGTAAAGCAACCGTGATTACCTTTGTATGAAATGTCACTGAATGCACTGATGAGGTCTACATAGTTGTCGTTGTCATCACTGGTTACCTGCATATAAATGTGCACATGTTTACAATACAGACTATCAAACAGGCGATTAAACACGATATATAGGCAATAAAACCGTACTTAAACAGCAACTGAAGAAATAATATAGCCCAGTTCCAATTGTATATGAAGATAACAGAATAAAAGTCGCACATTATCACATGTACAACATATAGACTCGCATCGTGCATATATTATAAGCTACGGGGTAAGTAGGTGACCCGATATGGGATATACGGGGCAATGGAAACCATATTAGGCTGCGCCCCGTGTATCCCATATCGGGTCACCTACTAGCCCTGTACACTGTGGCCCTGTAACGTATATATCCCGTCGACAACCTGTTTACATGTTTAAATGTTTCATTTATTCATCGGAATCGGAAAAAAAGACGCCAATATGGTACAGTATAAATTTGGTGACCCAATATGGAAAAATATGGGGTCACCGCGTGACCAGTCCTGGACCAAGGCGTGGCGTCATTTATGTTGGAGGCGTGAGATATATAATACTAGAACCGTGCATATAGACTCGCATCATGCATACATAGACTTACATCGTGTATGTATAGACTAGCATTGTGCATATAGACTCGCACCGTAAATATATAGACCCGCATCGTGCATATATAGACTCGCATGGTGTATATAGACTCGCACCGTGGATATTTATACCAGCATCGTGCATATATAGACTTGCATCGCGCATATAGACTCGCATCATGCATATATAGACTCGCACCGTGCATATAGACTCGAATCGTGCATATATAGATTTGCACCGTGTATATAGACTCGCATCATGCATATAGACTTGCATCGTACATATAGACTCGCATCGTGCATATTTATACCAGCATTGTGCATATGAAGACTTGCATCGTACATATAGACTCGCACCATGCATATAGACTCGCACCGTGCATATAGACTCGCATCGTGCATATATAGACTTGCACCGTGCATATAGACTCGCATCATGCATATAGACTCACATCGTGCATACTTATACCTGCATCGTGCATATATAGACTTGCATTCGTGCATATAGACTCGCATCATGCATATAGACTCGCACCGTTTATATTGACTCGCATCGTGCATATATATACTTACACCGTGCATATTGACTCGTACATATATAGACTCGCATCGCGCATATTCATACCAGCACCATGCATATATAGACTTGAATCGTGCATATAGACTCGCATCATGCATATAGACTCGCACCGTGCATATAGACTCGCATCGTGCTTTATAGACTAGCACCGTGCATATAGACTCGCATCATGCATATAGACTCGCATCGTGCATATTTATACCCACATCGTGTATATATAGACTTGCACCGTGCATATAGACTCGCACCGTGCATATATAGACTCGCACCATGCATATAGACTCGTATCGTGCATATATAGACTTGCACCGTGTATATATATACTCGCATCGTGCATATTTATACCCGCATCGTGCATATATAGACTCGCATCGTGCATATTTATACCCGTATCGTGCATATATAGACTCGCATCGTGCATATTTATACCCGTATCGTGCATATAGACTTTCGCCGTGCATATTTATACCCGCATCGTGCTTATATAGACTCGCATCGTGAATATTCATACCCGCATCGTGCCGCGATATATAGACTTGCACCGTGCATATTTATACCCGCATTGTGCATATATAGACTTGCACCGTGCAAATTTATACCCGCATCGTGCAGGTATAGATTCGCATCGTGCATATTTATACCCGCATCGTGCATAATTATAAAGACTTGCACCGTGCATAAAGACTCGCATCGTGCATATTTATACTCGCATCGTGCATATATAGACTCGCATCGTGCATATTTATACCTGCATCGTGCATATATAGACTTGCACCGTGCATATAGACTCGCATCATGCAAATAGACTCGCATCATGCATATAGACTCGCATAGTGCATATTTATACCCGCATCGTGCATATATAGACTTGCACCGTGCATATTGACTCGCAACATGCATATAGACTCTCATCATGCATACATAGACTCGCATCTTGCATTATAAAGATTATCCTCGTGCATATCACGAACTCGCACCATGCATATATAGACTCGCATCTTGAATGATAAAGACTCGCATCGTGCATATGACGGACTCGCACCGTGCATTTCCTAGCACCGTGAATATCGATAAGCATCTTACATATATAGACCAGCATCGTGCATACATAGACCAGCATCGTACATATGCAGACTCGAATCGATCATACATATACTCGAATCGGCATACATAGACTCGAATCTTGTATTATATAGATTCGCATCGTGCATACATAGACTCGCATCTTGTATCATTTAGACTCGCATCGTGCATACATACCCTCGCATCTTGTATTACATGTATATAGACTCGAATCGTGCATACATAGGCTCCCATCTTGTTTTTAAAGACTCGCATCGTGCATACATAGACTCGCATCTTGTATTATATAGGCTCGCATCGTGCATACATAGACTCGCATCTTGTATAATATAGACTCGCATCGTGCATACATAGACTCGTATCTTGTATTATAAAGACTCCGGCATCGTGCATACATAGACTCGCATCTTGTATTATAAAGACTGCATCGTGCATACATAGATTCGCATCTTGTATTATATAGACGCGCATCGTGCATACATTGACTCGCATCTTGTATTATATAGACGCGCATCGTGCATACATTGACTCGCATCTTGTATTATATAGACGCGCATCGTGCATACATAGACTCGTATCTTGTATTAAAAAGACTCCGGCATCGCGCATACATTGACTCGCATCTTGTATTATATAGACGCGCATCGTGCATACATAGACTCGTATCTTGCATTATAAAGACTGCATCGTGCATACATTGACTCGCATCTTGTATTATAAAGACTGCATCGTACATACATAGATTCGCATCTTGTATTATATAGACGCGCATCGTGCATACATTGACTCGCATCTTGTATTATATAGACGCGCATCGTGCATACATTGACTCGCATCTTGTATTATAAAGACTGCATCGTGCATACATAGACTCGCATCTTGTATTATATAGACGCGCATCGTGCATACATAGATTCGCATCTTGTATTATATAGACGCGCATCGTGCATACATTGACTCGCATCTTGTATTATAAAGACTGCATCGTGCATACATTGACTCGTATCTTGTATTATAAAGACTGCATCGTGCATACATTGACTCGCATCTTGTATTATATAGACGCGCATCGTGCATACATAGACTCGTATCTTGTATTATAAAGACTGCATCGTGCATACATTGACTCGCATCTTGTATTATATAGACGCGCATCGTGCATACATAGATTCGCATCTTGTATTATATAGACGCGCATCGTGCATACATTGACTCGTATCTTGTATTATAAAGACTGCATCGTGCATACATTGACTCGTATCTTGTATTATAAAGACTGCATCGTGCATACATTGACTCGCATCTTGTATTATATAGACGCGCATCGTGCATACATAGACTCGCATCTTGTATTATATAGGCTCGCATCGTGCATACATAGACTCGTATCTTGTATTATAAAGACTGCATCGTGCATACATAGATTCGCATCTTGTATTATATAGACGCGCATCGTGCATACATTGACTCGCATCTTGTATTATAAAGACTGCATCGTGCATACATAGACTCGCATCTTGTATTATAGACTCCGGCATCGTGCATACATAGACTAGCAAAGACTGCATCGTGCATACATAGACTCGCATCTTGTATCATAAAGACTCTGACATCGTGCATACATTGACTCGCATCTTGTATTATAAAGACTTGTGCATACAACACAACGTAAGGCTGGTGAACGTACGTCAAAGAAAACTCCTATAACGGCGAGTCCGTCCTCATAGAAGAGCGCGTTGTTTAAGCTGCCATACGCCTTCTTAAAGTGGACAATGTGAAGCTGAAATATACAAACACCAGTGCATTGTTACTGACAAAGGTCCGGCTCTTAGCATTTGATAGAGATAAGTAACTGATATTTTTTTTCACAAAAAGATAAAACATTAATATATGACATGCGCTTGTGTAGTTTAACACGGATAAATAGGCTTTCTTAGAAATTAAAGGATAACTATCCTATTGATATAGAAAACATATTGTTTAATGATTATGTCCAAATTTTACTTTTTAAATTTTACACAAATCATGTTTTTATTTCTGAAATAACGCATTTTTCTAAGAAAGATTAATAACATGACTTTGTATTCCATTTTTAGGCTTATAATAAAAAAATATCTTTGTTTCAGTGTATGATCGTAATATAGTTCACCATTTCACCTAGTGAACACCTAAAATGAATATTTCACTCGTGGCTACGCCAATCGTGAAAAATAAATTTTGGCACACATGTACTCTCTCGGTAAAACATAAAACGATCTAACACTGAAACGTACAATTATTCTCTGATGTAGTTACCTCTAGCGGGTACTTGCGTCCCTCGCGCGTGTGCTCGGAGCCGCTGCGGCTATCCTTGCCCCAGTGGAAGTGGAACTGGGCCGCCGTGTACTCCGCACCTAGGCCGCCCTGATCAATGGCCAGACCCGCATCCGCAGGAATGTTCACCTGAACTAAACGCGAAATGCAGGTTATGGTATACCGGTCATACTACTTTGTGTTTGCCAGATTAGTTCTTTATCTAATCTGGGCACTTTAAAGGCTCAGTGCAAAGGTAACATATTTTAAATACATTTTGTGTTTTTATTTTATTTCTAACAAAAAAATAATTATGCAGCCTATGTCAATATACGCGAACCGGACAGGGTGGAAATTCATATAATTATTTTGCAAAGAGCCCGGACTACTTACTGGCATGCCCGTTGTTGAAGAGCTCTCCGTCGAAGTTGCTTGCGTAGTTGTGATATCTGAGAGTGTCCAGGTCCATATTGATGTCAAACTCCAGCTGCTCTGGGGCTGGGATGTCGATGGGAGACTGGTGGTCTTTGGCGCACTCCGTGTGGTACATGCCCCAGCTAGCTGGGCCTTCGTATCCATGGTAACCCCAGTGGTAACTACTTGGAACGGCTGAAATCGTCAGCGGAATATTTATGGGCGTTTTTCAATGTCAACATGACCAAAATCGGAACTTTGACCAACAACAGTAGAAACAATATATCGTACAAAGATGTTGAGGTCCAGTGTTAGATCGAACTGCATACACCGTCTGGTACTATTGGCTCTAAGCATTGGAACGAACTGTCTATGGGCCTTAGTTAACGTGAGTAACTAAACATTTTCAAGAATCCTATAAAAACTTACCTTTTCAGAGATTATTATGCATTGTTCTAAAACGTATAACCATGAACTATTTACCAATATATTGATGTGTTGTTGTCTGTTGACACGTTGGTGAACACCTATTATGTATATACATGTTGTACATCAGTTATATACTATGCATTGAACTATGTATATGATGTACTGTGTGCTCATTTTCATGTTGTTGTTTTTTCATTGATTAGCCTTACTGGTTATTTAATGCTTGTGTCGGCATTGCTGCATTGCTTTTATTATCTTCTAACTCATTATTGAACAACGTCATATTATGTATTTATATGTAGAAATATGCGTTAAAGTAAATAAACAAGTTTCAAGTTTCAATGATAACAAAAGCAATATTTTTACGAATGGTGCACCAGCCACGAGTGAAAATAACACCAGTCACGAGTGAAAATAACTCAATCTGTGATCACGAGTAAAACATGAGTAAAATGCATTTTCATCTTACACCGCATTTCAATATTTTTAGTTGTCTTAAAGCTGCACTCTCCGAATTGAACGTTTTGACAACTTTTTTTTTGTCTTTATAAGGAGCCAATTTTGCGAAATTCCATGGAAACCAGTGATACAAGACTGCTGACAAAAAAATAGATCACAGATTTTTATATTTAAGTTCAAAAAATGATGTTTTATGCACTTTTCTTTAACCGTTAGTAACGGTTTAAGACATAAAACATAATTTTCCGAACGGAAATATGAAAATCTTTGATCTGATTTTTTGTTAACAATCTTATATCATTGGTTTGTAGATAATTACGCAAAATTTGCTCTTTCCAAGACATAAAATGAAAAAAGTTATAAAAAATGTTATATCTGTGAGAGTGCAGCTTTAAGCTTTAGAACAAAGTCTCTTTAATTGGATGATGATTAACACTATGACTTCATTTTGATACGGTATAGGTGACGCTGCGTTACATTTATTTTAGCAACACTGGGGTGATTTATATTTTCACAATAGAATAAATAACATGATACTAGTATTTCCCCGAGAAACATATAAGAAACCTAGGCTACTATTTGTATATATGTTTGTGTTAATAACTCACTATTTTCTAAAATGCTAGGGGTAGTGTTGCCTTCATGTACTCATGTTTGGTTTGGTAAAAAATGCAATAACCGGGCAGGGGCTGCATGATCCAATAGATGATGAACATATATTTGGCCGCTTTGTCACTCGTTCGCGTATATAAGATTGAGACTTACCCGTCTGGTAGTTTTTGTAGACAGTACGGCGTCGGATGTCCTGCACCGGCCGATAGTTCATGGTCATCTTGTGGGCCGTTTGGCCCTCCTCATTCTCGTACAGTGTCCGGAAGGCCGCCATCTGGTACAAAAACAACATGTGGTAATAGAATTATCGGGGGTGGCGGGATCCAGGATTCGACGTTAGAAGGGCATAACTTAGAAACCTTTTGAGATGCGCCTCTTCCTCAGAACCGAAACATATTTGGTTTAGTGTTGGCAGGGGTTGGGGATACTCCCACAAGAAAGTTTAAACTGTTTCTAGTCCGAAAATGGTGATTTAGGACGCACTTTATTACTTTTTCTCCTATTTTGAACGAAAAGTAAAAATTGACAATTTTTTTTGATTTTTTTTTTTGGGGGGGGGGGTGTTGCGCACCCCCACCCTGGATCCGCTAGTGAATACTGTTTGACATGCGTCTTTACAGGAATAGGAGAAAGAGGATTGCATTGGCTGATTTTCTCCAAGCTTGAAATGCCGGTTCGAAGACTGCATGGAATATTGTGTCGTATACACACACCTGTCTGGTGGAGAGCGTGTTCTTGTTCTCAAACACTGTCCACACGACGGCTTCGTTACAGGTGGGCGTGGTTAGGGAGCCGTTGTACCGGTAGAACTCGCTATGCTCTGTCGTCGGCATCAGTGCGGAAAAGTCAATGTTCAACGGCCGCGATTTACCTGTTGAATGTTAACATGATAGTTAACTCAATTGCATACCATTCATAATGTAAGGTAGTCCGCGATGTAACTAATACATGTTTGCAGTAAATCAAGAAGTAAAGCTTGATGGTTTCTTTCACGAAAGGCCGTTCCAGTTTAAGACATAAACACATTACGATGTCATTGCTCGAAAGTTTAAATAGGGAAGAGTAACTATGACAAAAGGTTCACAAGAGTGTTATAAGGTCACTTACCTTTAAATCGGACGTTCTCCAAGGATGTAATGAGGGGTTCCAGGGCGGCGTTGTCCCTGTCGTAACCATCAATCTGTCAATGACATTTGAAATTCGTTTTAAGTATAATAGAAACGGGACAGGAGTTCAGTTTCATACATACCTTTATATAGGATAGTAAGAAATATACAGCCTACCAGCCATGAATACCATACTAGTATGTAAATATCAGCTAATTTTGGTATAAAAATACCGTAACAAACACACATATGCTGAGATTAAGAACCCCTCTTCACCCCGACCCTCACCTCCCCGACTCCCCCTCCCCCAGGTAGCATTGTCTAGCGAAGAGAACCAACTTACGTCGAAGAAGAATCCGAGAACTGCCAGTCCATCCGACATATTCGCAGCCGCTGTAATGTCCATTGCGCTCCGCTTCTTGTGCACGATGTGAAGCTGAAAAACGAAACACGTGTCAAAATTGGGCGGTCAATATGTGTAACAGGACACACGTGTCAGAACATGGCAGTATATCTAGACAGACGGGGAAAGCAGTGTACGGAACGTTTCAGAACTGGGCGAAATTGGTCAGTAGCGTAGAACACAGAACTAGGCGGCATATCCGAGAGATCCGGGAATGATGAGTTACATGTCACAAGTTACACGTCACACGTGTCAAAACCTTTGGTATTTACTATGTTTGGGTTTGGAAAGAACGTTTCAGCGATTTAGCTTACCGCAATTGGTAAGTAATGGAGAGAACGTGTCAGGATTCTGGAGTTATAATAGGTGGGAATCAAAAATCATCTGAGAAAACCATACTCGATATAAAAATATCATTGTCCCTGTAATATTTAATTTCATTTTCAGTGTCGATTTGCGTGCCGGCAAATTAAAAAAAGAAGAGCGGTATAGTATTTCCTTGTTGATATTTGAATGTGGACTTTCTACATTAATTTTGTATTTAAATGATCAAATTACTGATACGCATACGATTTTTTTCAACAATGAACTGTTAAGTTATGGAGTCTTTGATAAGTTGCTGAGTAATGACACATAATATACCCTACATTCCCTACAAGCATTCTTTGTTGACGAGCCAAGGAGATCTGAATGTGATCATTGTTATCCAGCTGTTCTTTCAAGGGTTGACCTATTCAGGTAGACTATAAACCATTAGGTAGTCTCGTACAGTCATTAACCCGACTTCATTTGGGCGCTTTCGAGCGCACAGAAAAAATATGTAAAATATATTATTATTTAAAATATATAATTATTTAAAGTAACGTAAATATTTCAACTGGAGGTTTGGTTCAGAAATATTACAACATTTTCGAATTTACGTTTGATTACAATGGAAATATTGAGCAAATAAATACTCCATGTATTCGATGTATATAACCTTACATATGAGATAAATCTCGTTCAAAGGACACGAGTTTTACATGGACCACCATTGACGTACATTCCACAGCATCATGAAAAGCATACCTTAATGTGTGATGGAACACCTTAAAAAATGAATCCGGAACAAATTATTTTTTCTAATATAGTACCAGCCGCGTTATCTTTTTCACTGACAAACTAATCATCCAGTGGCGTAGTCAATTTCACTGCAAATTGAGTTATCTTTTTTGCTTAAAAATTATGATGCCTTGTCATGCAAATGCACGTGTTTTACCGCTGTGCGTGACATATGTTTCATATCAACCACGCAGGAACTCGTCTTTCGCCGACGAAATTACCAGTTTGGCGTATCTGTTCAAATCCCACTTAATATCTGCTGAATGAGTTGAAATTTACAATGAACTAGCATTATTTATGAAGTTCTTGGAGAAAACGACATTGGGAGGAGCTGCAATGATTAAGTATGGGAAAAGTCTACGTTGATAGGTTTGCCTCTTATCATTTACTATTTTGTCATTAAATGGATATCTTGATGACTATAATCTGATAATCTTATGTTTTGTCAATAAAGTACAATTCTAATGAAGCAACCCAGACTGCATGCAGTTGCTGTATTACACTTCAGTTACATTGTACGACATATTCGTCACGATTCTGCCTTACAGAGGCCATTCTCCGCGTACCTCGAGGGGGAACTTGTGGCCTCGGAATGTGTGTTCGGAGCCCTCCATGTTCGTCGGTCCCCAATGGAAGTGGGCTTGCAAGGCGTCATACTGCTCCGCCAGTCCACCGCCCGTGATGTAAGTCCCTTGGTTGTCCAGAATACTCAACTGAACTGTATATGACAGAAAACAAGGATTGATTTAAGCATTCCTCACTCACTTCTGACATAGTGTAACACTTATTTTGAAATATCTATAACGAGACATTATACCTTCAAGCATAAAAGATACAATACTAATTTGAATACATAAATTATATCACTTTTGCAAAGGCCATTTTTCAACGTCTGTAAGGTGATATATTGTTCTTCCACTTCATGCACGGCTATTAAACCAACATTCCGCACTCCTTCTGTCTTTATAATCCATTGTCTTGGAGATGTATACTCCTTATTTGAGATATCCGATATACAATTTTTCAATTTTTGGATGCTTGGTGACCCTATAGTATTTTGGTACCATTTGAAAGGGTTTTACGAGTAAAAAATGTAATTACGAGTAGAGAAAGGGATTTACGGGTAGAGAATGGGTTTTCTTGCAAACCGGACGCGTGTTTCCGGCCATGTGACCAGTGCTGGATACCCCGTTTTGCACAGAAGAAGAAGAAGAAGAAGAAGAAGAAGAAGAAGAAGAAGAAGAAGAAGAAGAGAAAGAATATGTAAAAATATATTTAACAAACAAGCTTTTTGGCATAGAAATATTACGAAAAGGGTAATTCCACTTTCGATTTCAGTTAAAATAAAGAGGAAAATATGCTTACTACAATAGCCTTTATCTGTAATGTGTTTTGATAACTTGTTTTACGTATAAGTAATCAGCATGGAATACCCTTTCAAATGATAGCAAACATCAAAATTGTGTTTGGTCACTTGTTAACAAAAAATAAAATTATAGCCGATAGTCCGATAAAATTGACAATCGGATACCTTACAGTACAGTCATAATTGTGGCCCAAGTTATGTTGAGAAAGTAAACACAACAGTTAAAATTGTGGACGATCATTTTATTACGTCTTTTGGTGAAATAGATACAACCAGATAAAACAATGTTGTCACTAAATCTCATGATGTGACATTTCTGGACGAAACAAGATATGGGCGCTATAATAGCATAATACTTTTTATATACACCAGCACGACCACATATTACAAAGTATATAAAAACAATTAATTGCATATTTTGATATTCATGCTTGTAAACAGACACATCCAAGCCATAAGAAAATTTGCATCCGTTTATATTCGCGAAATATCTTGTACCTCCCTTAAATCCAGAGCAGATAAGCTGTCATCTGTCTGCCGTAACGAACCTGTTACCTGGATGCATTTAGGTTTAATTACGCAGAAAATCATAAATCGACATTATATTATATTAAAAAAAAAACCTGAACAGAATATTTGCCTGAAAAGTATTGGTAGTTAACCATAACAATCCAGTTTGTTGACTGTCGATGAAACAATCGTAGACCAACTTTAGATCAGATTGATATCATTCGTTGTTTTCAAACCCACGACACAGGTAGTAAGTGTGGTTATTAAAATGTTTTTATATTCTAAAAAAGAGTTAATTGTTATCGAGCAAGGACCATATACATGTGAACATCTTATTGAGATGTGTGCACACACAACCTAGAGATGGTCCTATACATGTTAACCTGTTATTGATATATGTGCAGACCCAACCCAGCGATGACCCTATACATGTAAACCTGTTATTGATACGTGAGCAACCCAACCCAGCGATGACCCTATACATGTGAACCTGTTATTCATGTGTGCAGACCCAACCAAGCGATGACCCTATACATGTGAACCTGTTATTCATGTGCGCAGACCCAACCCAGCGATGACCCTATACATGTGAACCTGTTATTGATGTGTGCAGACCCAACCAAGCGATGACCCTATACATGTGAACCTGTTATTCATGTGTGCAGACCCAACCAAGCGATGACCCTATACATGTGAACCTGTTATTGATATATGTGCAGACCCAACCCAGCGATGACCCTATACATGTAAACCTGTTATTGATACGTGAGCAACCCAACCCAGCAATGACCCTATACATGTGAACCTGTTATTCATGTGTGCAGACCCAACCAAGCGATGACCCTATACATGTGAACCTGTTATTCATGTGTGCAGACCCAACCAAGCGATGACCCTATACATGTGAACCTGTTATTCATGTGCGCAGACCCAACCAAGCGATGACCCTATACATGTGAACCTGTTATTCATGTGCGCAGACCCAACCAAGCGATGACCCTATACATGTGAACCTGTTATTCATGTGCGCAGACCCAACCAAGCGATGACCCTATACATGTAAACCTGTTATTGATATGAGTGCAGACCCAACCAAGCGATGACCCTATACATGTGAACCTCTTACTGAGATGTGTGCAGACCCAACCCAGCAATGACCCAATACATGTGAACCTGTTATTGATCTGTGCAGAACCCCAACCTAGCGATAACCCTTAACATATGAACCTGTTATTGAGATGTGTACAGACCTAGCCTAGCGATGACCCTATGCATGTGTACCTGTTATAGAGATATGTGCAGACCTAACCCAGCGATGACCCTTTACATGTCATTAAGGTGTGTGCAAACCCAACCAAGCGATGACCCTATACCAGTGAACCTGTTATTGATGTGTGTGTGCAGACCCAACCCAGCGAACACCTGATACGAGTGAACCTGGTATTGATATATTTTCAGACCAAACCCAGCGATGGTCCAATACATGTTAACCTGTTTTTGAGGTCTGTGCAGACCCAACCTTGCGATGACCCTATACATGTGAACTTGTTATAGATATGTGTGCAGACCCAACCCAGCAATGACCCTATACGTGTGAACCTGTTATTGATGTGTGCAGACTCAACCCAGCGATGATCCAATACATTTGAACCTGTTATTGATATGTGTGCAGACCCAACCGCCAGCGATGACCCTGTACGTATGAACCTGTCATTGATATGTATGCAGACCCAACCCAGCGATGACCCTATACGTATGAACCTGTTACTGATGTCTATGCAGACACAACCAAGCGATGACCCTATTCATTTAAACCTATTATTGATATGTGTGCAGACCCAACCCAGCAATGACCCAATACGTATGAACCTGCCATTGATATGTGTGCAGCCCTAACTCAGCGATGACCCTATTCGTATGAACCTGCTATTGATATGTGTGCAGACCCAACCCAGCGATGACCCTATTCATTTGAACCTGTTATTGATATGTGTGCAGACCCAACGCCGCGATGACCCTATAAGTATTAACAGCTTTTGATATGTGTGCAGCCCCAACTCAGCGATGTCCCTATACGTATGAACCTGTTATTGAGGTGTGTGTAGACCCAACCCAGCGATGACCCTAAATATGTGGACCTGTTATTAAGATGTGTGCAGACCCAGTCTAGCGATGACCAAATACGCCGTGAACCTGTTTTTGAGGTGTGTGTAGACCCAACCAGGCCATGACCCTAAACATGTGAACCTGTTATTAAGATATGTCCAGACCCAACCTAGCGACGACCATATACATGTGAACCTGTTATTGAGGTGTGTGCAGACCCAACCAGGCCATGACCCTAAACAGGTGAACCTGTTATTGATATGTGTTCAGACCCAACCCAGCGATGACCCCATACACGTGAACCTGTTATTGAGATATGTCCAGACCCAACTTAGCGATGACTCTATACACGTGAACCTGTTATTGATGTGTGTGCAGACCCAACTCAGCGATGACCATATACATATGAACCTGTTATTGATGTGTGTGCAGACCCAACCTAGCGATGACCCTATACATGTGAACCTGTTATTGATGTGTATGCAGACCCAACCAGGCGATGACCCTATACATGTGTACCTGTTATTGATGTGTGTGCAGACCCAACTCAGCGATGACCATATACATATGAACCTGTTATTGATGTGTGTGCAGACCCAACCTAGCGATGACCCTTACCATGTGTACCTGTTATAGAGGTGTCCAGATCGACCCAGCGATGACCATATACATGTGTACCTGTTATAGAGGTTTCCAGATCGACCCAGCGATGACCATATACATGTGTACCTGTTATAGAGGTGTCCAGATCGACCCAGCGATGACCATATACATGTGTACCTGTTATAGAGGTTTCCAGACCCAACCTAGCGATGACCCTATACATGTGTACCTGTTATAGAGGTTTCCAGACCCAACCTAGCGATGACCCTATACATGTGTACCTGTTATAGAAATGTGTGCAGACCCAACCTAGCGATGACCATATACATGTGAACCTGTTATAGAAGTGTGCAGACCCAACCTAGCGATGACCCAGTACATTTGAACCTGTAATAGAGGTGTGCAGACCCAACCTAGCGATGACCCTATACATGTGTACCTGTTATAGAAATGTGTGCAGACCCAACCTAGCGATGACCATATACATGTGAACCTGTTATAGAGGTTTCCAGACCCAACCTAGCGATGACCCAGTACATTTGAACCTGTAATAGAGGTGTGCAGACCCAACCTAGCGATGACCCTATACATGTGTACCTGTTATAGAGGTTTCCAGACCCAACCTAGCGATGACCCTAAACATGTGAACCTGTAATTGAGATATGTCCAGACCCAACTTAGCGATGACCATATACATGTGAACCTGTTATTTATGTGTGCAGACCCAACCTAGCGATGACCCAGTACATTTGAACCTGTTATTGAGGTGTGCAGACCCAACCTAGCGATGACCCAGTACATTTGAACCTGTAATAGAGGTGTGCAGACCCAACCTAGCGATGACCCTTAACATGTGGACCTGTTATTTATGGGTGCAAACCCAACCTAGCGATGACCCAATATATGTGTACCTGTTATAGATGTGCAGACCCAACTTAGCGATGACCCAGGCCATGTGAACCTGTTATTTATATGTGCAGACCCAACCTAGCGATGACCCAATACATGTGTACCTGTTATTTATATGTCCAGACCCACCTTAGCGATGACCCAATACATGTGAACCTGTTATAGAGGTGTGCAGACCCAATTTAGCGATGACCCAATACATGTGTACCTGTTATTTATATGTCCCGACCCAACTTAGCGATGACCCAGTACATTTGAACCTGTTATTGAGGTGTGTGCAAACCCAACCAGGCAATGACCCTAAACATGTGAACCTGTTATTGAGATTTGTCCAGACCCAACTTAGCGATGACCCTATACATGTGAACTTGTTATTGATGTGTGTGCAGACCCAACCTAGCGATGACCCAATACATTTGAACCTGTTATTGATATGTGTGCAGACCCAATCAGGCGATGAACCTATACATGTGTACCTGTTATTTATGTGTGCAGACCCAACCTAGTGATGACCCTATACATGTGAACCTGTTATTGATATGTGTGCAGACCCAACCAGGCGATGACCCTATACATGTGAACCTGTAATTGAGATATGTCCAGACCCAACTTAGCGATGACCCTATACATGTGAACCTGTTATAGAGGTGTGCAGACCCAACTTAACGATGACCCAATACATGTGTACCTGTTATTTATGTGTGCAGACCCAACTTAGCGATGACCCAGTACATTTGAACCTGTTATTGAGGTGTGTGCAAACCCAACCAGGCAATGACCCTAAACATGTGAACCTGTTATTGAGATTTGTCCAGACCCAACTTAGCGATGACCCTATACATGTGAACTTGTTATTGATGTGTGTGCAGACCCAACCTAGCGATGACCCAATACATTTGAACCTGTTATTGATATGTGTGCAGACCCAATCAGGCGATGAACCTATACATGTGTACCTGTTATTTATGTGTGCAGACCCAACCTAGTGATGACCCTATACATGTGAACCTGTTATTGATATGTGTGCAGACCCAACCAGGCGATGACCCTATACATGTGTACCTGTTGATTATGTGTGCAGACCCAACCTAGCGATGACCCTATACATGTGAACCTGTTATTGATGTGTGTGCAGACCCAACCCAACGATGACCCAATACATTTGAACCTGTTATTGATATGTGTGCACACCCAACCAGGCGATGAACCTATACATGTGAACCTGTTTTAAGGTGTGTGCAAACCCAACAAGGCGATGACCATATTCGTGTGCACCTGTTATTGATGTGTGTACAGACATAACCTAGCGATGACCCTATACATGTGTACCTGTTATAGAGGTGTGTAGACCCAACCCAGCGATGACACTATACATGTGGACCTGTTATTGATGTGTGTGCAGACCCAGCCTAGCGATGACCCTATAAATGTGGACCTGTTATTGATGTGTGTGCAGACCCAACCTAGCGATGACCCTATACATGTGTACCTGTTATAGAGTTGTGCAGACCCAACCTAGCGATGACCCTATACATGTGGACCTCTTATTAAGGTGTGTGCAGACCCAACCTAGCGATGACACTATACATGTGTACCTGTTATTGATGTGTGTGCAAACCCAACCAGGCGATGACCATATACGTGTGAACCTGTTATTGATGTGTGTGCAAACCCAACCAGGCTATGAACTTATACATGTGAACCTGTTATTAAGGTGTGTGCGAACCCAACCAGGCGATGACCATATACGTGTGCACCTGCTATTGATGTGTGTGCATACATAACCTAGCGATGACCCTATACATGTGAACCTGTTATAGAGGTGTGCAGACCCAACCAAGCGGTGACCCTTTACATGTGTACCTGTTTTTGATGTGTGTGCAGACCTAACTAGCGATGACCCTATACGTGTGAACCTGTTACTAAGGTGTGTTCAGACCCAACCGAGCGATGACCCTATACATGTGAACTGTTATTGATATGTGCGCAGACCCAACCCAGCGATGACCCTTTACATGTGAACCTGTTATTGAGGTGTGTGCAGACCCAACCAGGCGATTACCCTAAACAGGTGAACCTGTTATTGATATGTGTCCAGACCCAACCCAGCGATGACCCTATACATGTGAACCTGTTATTGAGGTGTGTGCAGACCCAATCAGGCGATGACCCTATAAGTGTTAACCTGTTATGGGGTGTGTGCAGACCAAACCCAGCGATGACCCTATACATGTTAAGCTGTTATTGAGGTGTGTGCAGACCCAACCCAGTGATGACCCTATACATGTGAACCTGTTATTGATATGTTTGCAGACCCAACCCAGCGATGACCCTATTCATTTGAACCTGTTATTGATATGTGTGCAGACCCAACGCCGCTATGACCCTATACGTATGAACCTGCTATTGATATGTGTAGCCCCAACTCAGCGATGACCCTATACGTATGAACGTGTAATTGATATGTGTGCACCCCCAACTCAGCGATGACCCTATACGTATGAACCTGCTATTGATATGTGTGCAGATCCAACCCAGCGATGACCCTATTCATTTGAACCTGCCATTGATATGTGTGCACCCCCAACTCAGCGATGACCCTATACGTATGAACCTGCTATTGATATGTGTGCAGACCCAACTCAGCGATGACCCTATACGTATGAACGTGTTATTTATGTGTGTAGACCCAACCAAGCGATGACACTATACGTATAAACCTGTTATTGAGGTGTGTGCAGACCCAACCCATCGATGACCCTGAATATGTGGACCTGTTATTGAGATGTGTTCAGACCAAACCTAGCGATGACCAAATACGCTTGAACCTGTTATTGAGGTGTTTGCAGACCAAACCAGACGATGACTCTAAACATGTGAACCTGTTTATTGAGATATGTCCAACCCAACCTAGCGATGACCCTATACATATGAACCTGTTATAAGGTGTGTGCAGACCCAACCTAGCGATGACCCAATACATTTGAACCTGTTATTGATATGTGTGCAGACCCAACCTAGCGATGACCCAATACATTTGAACCTGTTATTGATAGGTGTGCAGTGCCAACCTAGCGATGACCCAATATATTTGAACCTGTTATTGATATGTGTGCAGACCAACCAGGCGCTGTTACTGATGTGTTTGCAGACATATCCTAGCGATGACCCTATACATGTGTACCTGTTATAGAGGTGTGCAGACCCGACCAAGCGATGACCCTATACATGTGAACCTGTTATTGATGTGTGTGCAGACCTAACCTAGCGATGACCCTACACGTGTGAACCTGTTACTAAGGTGTGTTTAGACCCAACCCAGCGATGACCCTTTACATGTGAACCTGTTATTGATATGTGCGCAGACCCAACCGAGCGATGACCCTATACATGTGAACCTGTTTTGATATGTGCGCAGACCCAACCCAGCGATGACCCTATTCATGTGCACCTGTTATTGATATGTGGTCAGACCCCCCCAGCGATGACCCGATACAGGTGAACCTGTTATTGATATGTGTTCAGACCCGACCCAGCGATGACCCTATACATGTGAACCTGTTATTGAGGTGTGTGCATACCCAACCAGGCGATGACCCTATACGTGTGAACCTGTTATTGGGGTGTGTGCAGACCCAACCAGCGATGACCCTATACATGTTAAGCTGTTATTGAGGTGTGTGCAGACCCAATCTCATTAAAATCAGATCCCCAATACACGCTTCACGACGTTACGCTATAACGTAATGGAATGAAGTGAACGTCACGATATGATTTTAATGAGATTGGTGCAGACCCAACCCAGCGATGACCCTATACAGGTGAACCTGTTATTGGGGGGGGGGGGGGGCAGGGTAGGGGTGCAGACCCAACCCAGCAATGACCTATACGCGTGAACCTGTTATTGATGTGTGCAGACCCAACCCAGCGATGACCCTATACGTATGAACCTGTTATTGATGTGTGTGCAGACCCAACCCAGCGATGACCCTATACGTATGAACGTTTTATTGATATGTGTGCAGACCCAACTCAGCGATGACCCTATACGTATGAACCTGCTATTGATATGTGTGCAGACCCAACCCAGCGATGACCCTATTCATTTGAACCTGTTATTGATATGTGTGCAGACCCAACACCGCGATGACCCTATACGTATGAACCTGCTATTGATATGTGTGCAGCCCAACTCAGCGATGACTCTATACTTATGAACCTGTTATTGAGGTGTGTGCAGACCCAACCCTGCGATGACCCTAAATATGTGGACCTGTTATTGAGATGTGCGCAGACCCAACCCAGCGATGACCCTAGACGTGTGAACCTGTTACTCAGGTGTGTGTAGACCCAACCCAGCGATGACCCTATACATGTGAACCTGTTATTGATATGTGTTAAGACCCAACCCAGCGATGACCCTATACGTGTGAACCTGTTATTGGGGTGTGCAGACCCAACCTAGCGATGACCCTATACGTGTGGACCTGTTATTGAGGTGCGTTCAGACCAACCCAGCGGTGACCCTATTCATATGAACCTGTTATTGAGGTGTGCACACACAACCCAGCGATGACCCTATACATGTGAACCTGTTATTGATGTGTGTTCAGATCCAACCCAGCGATGACCCTATACGCATGAACCTATTATTGATGTGTGTGCAGACCCAACCCAGCGATGACCCATACATGCGAATCTGTTATTGATGTGTGTGCAAACCCAACTCAGCATTGATCATATACATGTGAACCTATGATTGAGGTGTGTGCAGACCCAACCTAGCGATGACCCTATACATGTAAACCTGTTATTGAGGTGTGTGCAGACCCAACCTAGCGATGACCCTATACATGTAAACCTGTTATTGAGGTGTGTGCAGACCCAACCTAGCGATGACCCTATACATGTAAACCTGTTATTGAGGTGTGTGCAGACCCAACCTAGCGATGACCCTATACATGTAAACCTGTTATTAAGGTGTGTGCAGACCCAACCTAGCGATGACCCATACATGTAAACCTGTTATTGAGGTGTGTGCAGACCCAACCTAGCGATGACCCTGTACATGTAAACCTGTTATTAAGGTGTGTGCAGACCCAACCCAGCGATGACCCTGTACATGTAAACCTGTTATTAAGGTGTGCAGACCCCAACCTAGCGATGACCCTGTACATGTAAACCTGTTATTAAGGTGTGTGCAGACCCAACCTAGCGATGACCCTGTACATGTAAACCTGTTATTAAGGTGTGTGCAGACCCAACCTAGCGATGACCCTGTACATGTAAACCTGTTATTAAGGTGTGTGCAGACCCAACCTAGCGATGACCCTGTACATGTAAACCTGTTATTAAGGTGTGTGCAGACCCAACCTAGCGATGACCCTTACATGTTAAGCTGTTATTAAGGTGTGTGCAGACCCAACCTAGCGATGACCCTGTACATGTAAACCTGTTATTAAGGTGTGTGCAGACCCAACCTAGCGATGACCCTATACATGTTAAGCTGTTATTAAGGTGTGCAGACCCAACCTAGCGATGACCCTGTACATGTAAACCTGTTATTAAGGTGTGTGCAGACCCAACCTAGCGATGACCCTATACATGTTAAGCTGTTATTAAGGTGTGCAGACCCAACCTAGCGATGACCCTATACATGTAAACCTGTTATTAAGGTGTGCAGACCCAACCCAGCGATGACCCTGTACATGTAAACCTGTTATTAAGGTGTGCAGACCCAACCTAGCGATGACCCTATACATGTAAACCTGTTATTAAGGTGTGTGCAGACCCAACCCAGCGATGACCCTATACATGTTAAGCTGTTATTAAGGTGTGTGCAAACCCAACCTAGCGATGACCCTGTACATGTAAACCTGTTATTAAGGTGTGTGCAGACCCAACCTAGCGATGACCCTATACATGTAAACCTGTTATTAAGTGTGTGCAACCCAACCTAGCGATGACCCTGACATGTGAAACCTGTTATTAAGGTGTGTGCAGACCCAACCTAGCGATGACCTATACATGTAAACCTGTTATTAAGGTGTGCAACCCAACCAGCGATGACCCTAGATGTGAACCTGTTACTAGGTGTGTTAGACCCAACCCAGCCAGATGACCCTTACATGAACCTGTTATTAAGGTGTGCAACCCAACCCAGCGATTACCATATACTATGACCTCTTATGAAGATCTGTGCACCCAACCCAGCGATGACCCTATACATGTTAACCTGTTTTTGAGGTATGTGCAGACCTAATTTAGTGGTGATGATTCTATACCTGTGTGACCGTTGTTGTGGACCGAGATGTTTGACGTTGCCATGTTTTCATATCCGTGGTACGAGAACTCCGCCAGGTTGGCGTCATACTCCATGGCTGCATTCTGTGGTAGGTCGATAGGCGACTGACTGGCGCCGTCACACACATTCTCAGGTATCAGGTCCTTCCAGAATGGCGGGGCTGCAACATATACACAGACGGACGTATATACACGGGAAACGATAGCGGACAGTCGTGTGGTTATATAATGATTTATAATAAATACATCGATTACTGAATGTGTTATCGTATACTGAATGTGTTTCTACGGTTTTGTGGTACTTTAATATGCATATCTTATAGTTTTTGTTTGTTTGAAGAAGGAGAATCAGTCAACTTACCTATGTCTCCTACGTATCCCCCTGAAAGAAACAGAAACATTGAGATATATTTATTACAACATGATACGTGTTATATGAAATGAAACGGACTAGGGCATTCTATTATCGAAACGTTTTAAAGAATTAAACTTCATTTAATGAATTAAATACTACAAAATTTACATTACACGATGAATTCCAGGGACGAAGCCAGGACACCATAGTCATTCATTTTCTGTTTAGTGTAAATTAAATAAGGTAACAAAATGAAACTGTTCTCAACGTCTCATGTCGATCATTCACGACAGGAACACGGGTTTTAAATGCCATTTAAGGGTGTTCATAGGTGTTTAATTTCGAAAAATATATTTAATGTCCTACATTACTGTATTTAGATCAACCAAGTGCAAATTATTCGACGTTATTTACTGTTATCATAAACAAATTTTACATATTCAAAAGCCATTAAATTAATTCAAACCTTTTTAAGTCTAAAATCTTAACATTTAAAAGGTAAAATTATCACTTTTGAGTTCATTGAAAGTAGATGATGCTTGCAGAAAATGACAGTTAAAAACTTTATCAGCAAACTAAAAGCTTGTTTGAAATAAATGTCTGCGAACTGGTTCATGCGAAATGTCATTATAATTTACTATAGATTATTGCTGACGGAAATCAACATGGTGGTATTTTGTAATAGTCATTATCATCTATTGATATTTGATTCATTGACGAAATCAGAAAAAAACGATCTCACGGGCGGGTCCGGATTTGACGATTTGGCGTAAGTAGGGGCGCAAACTTTTCATGTGTGTCCCCCCCCCCCTCAAATCCAATTTGTTTAGAGTTTATGCGGTGAATGTGAATGTATAATATTTTGAATAAAACTGCACAGGTTTTTCAATCGTTTTACAATGCTTTGTGTTCTGTGTGTGTATTTACTCTGACTACTAATAGCAAACCTCTTTCTTTGAAAGACACGTGAAACTTAAAAGCACTTAATCTTTCATTTCGAAGTCTAATTATTTCCAGTTCGTCTATATGCGACACTTTAACCATAATTGTAATATTCGTACACAAGTAGATGATGAATCACATAACAAATTACATTTAAACAAACACTAAGCATTTAGCGCAATGAAATTCAATTTTGTTTTAGAAATATTGACACAAGAACGTACTAAAATCTCTGTTCCTCAAACACAGACGCGTGATGAAAAAAACGGAGCTACTGGTACAAACTCTACCGAAAGGCGTGAAAACCCTTTCGCATGTACATTCTAGTATCAATTAACTTTTTACAAATGCTTTAACAAACACTCAATATTCCAGCGACCTAATTAATTTAAATATTGAATTGAATTATCAGGTTTGGGAAATGAGATCGGGTGAAAGCCATTCTGCGAGCACGGTACAATTTAGAATCTTGAATTTGTACCAATGGTGCCTGTTAAAAAAACCTACATATCGCGGCGATATGCCGCGTGCATGTTTTTGGAAGTCGTACGCGGTAGCAGGAGATGAACGCGGTGATAACGCGCACCACCGCGTTGGCTACCGCGGAATATAAATACCCTTGATTAAACGCTATGACACAAGCTCCCCCGCGATGGCAACGCGTTTTTGGAAGTGTACTTGTCAAATGCTCATTTCAATTTGATAACCAATTCAAGTAATCTTTGTCGAAACATTTTGATATTTGCAGAATGCATAGCATTTGATAAAAGAATAAGACCTTAGTATATACAATAATACACCCCGGTAATATCACAAATGCACGAACTATTTGCTTGTGCTCGTAGGCTCATTATTTTGCCATTATTAAAATTGAAATAGGGCGTCCTCTCAACTGTTCTACAAACCTTGGTCTATAAAGCTTCAAGTTCAAGTGCACACAAACGTGCACATAAGCACACCACTATGCCTTTCATAAAGTAGTTAATTCAGAATTATGCATGCATGTGGTTCTTAAAAATATATAATTTCAGGTCTTCAACAAGGATATGGCTTTATTTAGAAGCATGAAAACAGAATTAGGGCCATAAATAATGCTAACAATCTTCAGGCCAGACTTTATTTCTATTTTGAACAATAACTTATCGCAGTATTTGAAATAAAATAACAACAAAAGAGATCATAAAACTATGAATCAATGAATACATCAATCACTACAAAGGACTGAACACCTCAAGTCTGTGCACATACAATTCACATTATGTATCAAGTTTAATAGGAAAACATCTTCAATTGACACGTAAGGCCAACGGCCAGGGCAAGCAACGGCTAATCATATGTGTCCCAGATAGTAGAAATAATGTCCACTTCATGGTTAGATAGAAAACAGTGTAATGCAGATTTTGGGGACGTTCCTTCTGAGAGTCCACGTTACCAATTCATTTTGATAGTCCAAGTTAGCAATTTCATTTTGATAGTTCACGATAGCAACTCATTTTGATAGTTCACGTGGGCAATTCATTTTGATAGTTCACGTTAGCAATTCATTTTGATAGTTCACGTGAACAATTCATTTGATAGTTCACGTGGGCAATTCATTTTGACAGTTCACGTTAGCAATTCATTTTGATAGTTCACGTGAACAATTCATTTTGATAGTTCACGTGAACAATTCATTTTGATAATCCAAGTTAGCAATTCATTTTGATAGTTCACGTGAGCAATTCATTTTGATAGTTCACGATAGCAATTCATTTTGATAGTTCACGTGGGCAATTCATTTTGATACTTCACGTAACCAATTCATTTTGATAGTTCACGTGAGCAATTCATTTTGATAGTTCACGTAACCAATTCATTTTGATAGTTCACGATAGCAACTCATTTTGATAGTTCACGTGAGCAATTTATTTTGATAGTTCACGATAGCAACTCATTTTGATAGTTCACGTAACCAATTCATTTTGATAGTTCACGATAGCAACTCATTTTGATAGTTCACGTGAGCAATTCATTTTGATAGTTCACGATAGCAATTCATTTTTGATAGTTCACGTGGGCAATTCATTTTGATACTTCACGTAACCAATTCATTTTGATAGTTCACGTGAGCAATTCATTTGATAGTTCACGATAGCAATTCATTTTGATAGTTCACGATAGCAATTATTTTTTACTGTTCACGTGAACAATTCATTTTGATAGTTCACGTTAGCAATTCATTTTGATGGTTCACGTTAGCAATTCATTTTGATAGTTCACGATAGCAATTCATTTTGATAGTTCACGTGGGCAATTTATTTTGATAGTTCACGATAGCAATTCATTTTGATAGTTCACGATAGCAATTATTTTTTACTGTTCACGTGAACAATTAATTTTGATAGTTCACGTTAGCAATTCATTTTGATAGTTCACGTGAGCAATTCATTTTGATGGTTCACGTTAGCAATTCATTTTGATAGTTCACGTGAACAATTCATTTTGATAGTTCACGTGAGCAATTCATTTTGATAGAACATAGCAATTCATTTTGATAGTTCACGTGGGCAATTTATTTTGATAGTTCACGATAGCAATTCATTTTGATAGTTCACGTGGGCAATTTATTTTGATAGTTCACGATAGCAATTCATTTTGATAGTTCACGATAGCAATTATTTTTTACTGTTCACGTGAACAATTCATTTTGATAGTTCACGTTAGCAATTCATTTTGATAGTTCACGATAGCAATTCATTTTGATGGTTCACCTGGGCAATTTATTTTGATAGTTCACGATAGCAATTCATTTTGATAGTTCACGATAGCAATTATTTTTTACTGTTCACGTGAACAATTCATTTTGATAGTTCACGTTAGCAATTCATTTTGATAGAACACGATAGCAATTCATTTTGATAGTTCACGTGGGCAATTTATTTTGATAGTTCACGATAGCAATTCATTTTGATAGTTCACGTGGGCAATTTATTTTGATAGTTCACGATAGCAATTCATTTTGATAGTTCACGATAGCAATTATTTTTTACTGTTCACGTGAACAATTCATTTTGATAGTTCACGTTAGCAATTCATTTTGACAGTTCACGTGAGCAATTCATTTTGATGGTTCACGTTAGCAATTCATTTTGATAGTTCACGTGAACAATTCATTTTGATAGTTCACGTGAGCAATTCATTTTGATAGAACACGATAGCAATTCATTTTGATAGTTTACGATAGCAATTCATTTTGATAGTCCACGTAACCAATTCATTTTGATAGTCCACGTTACCAATTCATTTTTATAGTTTACGTAACAAATTCATTTTGATACTTCACGTAACCAATTCATTTTGATAGTTGCCCATAGTTCTCGTGGGCAATTTATTTGATAGTTTTGGTAGTTCTCGTGGGCAATTCATTTTGATAGTTCTCGTGGGCAATTCATTTTGATAGTTCTCGTGGGCAAATCATTTTGATAGTTCTCGTGGGCAATTCATTTTGATAGTTCTCGTGGGCAATTCATTTTGATAGTTCTCGTGGGCAATTCATTTTGATAGTTCTCGTGGGCAATTCATTTTGATAGTTCTCGTGGGCAATTCATTTTGATAGTTCTCGTGGGCAATTCATTTTGATAGTTCTCGTGGGCAATTCATTTTGATAGTTCTCGTGGGCAATTCATTTTGATAGTTCTCGTGGGCAATTCATTTTGATAGTTCTCGTGGGCAATTCATTTTGATAGTTCTCGTGGGCAATTCATTTTGATAGTTCTCGTGGGCAATTCATTTTGATAGTTCTCGTGGGCAATTCATTTTGATAGTTCTCGTGGGCAATTCATTTTGATAGTTTCTCGTGGGCAATTCATTTTGATAGTTCTCGTGGGTGGGCAATTCATTTTGATAATTCTCGTGGGCAATTCATTTTGATAGTTCTCGTGGGCAATTCATTTTGATAGTTCTCGTGGGCAATTCATTTTGATAGTTTTCGTGGGCAATTCATTTTGATAGTCCACGTAACCAATTCATTGAGTGACTAGGAATCAAGAGACGTGCACCAGTTCTCAACTGCAAATAATCATTTCAAACTCTTGTTTTGTATATTATTAACTATTTGTTTATGGTTAAATATTTTTGGCGCATTCATATCAGAACAGAAATTAACTAATTACATTTCAGAATGCCTGTGTATAGTCTATGATTATGAAACATGTCAACACAGGGAAGCCATCCGTCTGTCAGGCCAGAAGTACCAGGGTTATATGAGACGGGCAAGCCATCCATCTAACGGTCAGACCAGAACTGTCACGGTTAAGTGAGACGGACAAGCCAGCCATCTGTCAAACCAAAACTGTCAGGGTTATGTGAGACGGCAAGCCATCCATCTAACGGTCAGACCAGAACTGTCACGGTTAAGTGAGACGGACAAGCCAGCCATCTGTCAAACCAAAACTGTCGGGGTTATGTGAGACGGACAAGCCATCCATCTAACGGCCAGACCAGAACTATCACGGTAAAGTGAGACGGACAAGCCATCTATCTATCGGCCAGACCAGAACTGTCACGGTAAAGTGAGACGGACAAGCCATCCATCTAACGGCCAGACCAGAACTATCACGGTAAAGTGAGACGGACAAGCCATCCATCTAACGGCCAGACCAGAACTATCACGGTTTAAGACGGACAAGCCATCCATCTAACGGCCAGACCAGAACTATCACGGTAAAGTGAGACGGACAAGCCATCCATCTAACGGCCAGACCAGAACTGTCACGGTTAAGTGAGACGGACAAGCCAGCCATCTGTCAAACCAAAACTGTCAGGGTTATGTGAGACGGACAAGCCATCCATCTGACAGACCAGAACTGGCAGGGTTATGTGAGACGGACAAGCCATTTATCTGATAGACCAGAACTGTCAGGGTTATGTGAGACGGACAATACATTCATCTGATAGACTAGAACTCTCAGGGTTATGTGAGACGGACAATTTATTCATCTGACATACCTGAACTGTCACGGTTATGTGAGACAATTGCCAGTCTCACTTTCCTACAGACAAATCTGAGACCTGACTTGCTGGTATGTAGTCTGTTAATTGGAGCGGTCTTGAGTGTTTACATAGGCGTTTGCCACAGCCATGCATACCGACTATCCAGACGGCGTCAATGTAAACAACCGCCAACATCTGCTGTAAACACAAGCGCGCACAATAGCAATACTTGTTGCTAAAGCATTCTAGTTTCAATTTATTGCTACTTTAATTTTTTGTTATACAGTAGTCATTTCCGCGAATTGTAATTACTCGGATAATGTCTGTATACAATTGTAGGCTTCCTAACTAGCGTTGACAAAACGATTCATACATAATTATCAACACACTTAATTTAGATATTGAGTTATCGGGGATATACTTACTAAATATGTTTGTATGTACACGTAAAGAGCATTTATAATTGAGTTAGGAAGACATGGCGATATGCACGTTAGCCACATTCCTCACATTCATGTATGGGTCTCCAAGTGCCATCCAGCAGGCGCGAGATGGCGCGAACACGCATACGTGTCGGTACAATTTACCCGTGCTCGTAGGAGATCACGCTCCAGAGCTCGACAAAAAGCCCAAACAGTTGAATTCAGATAAGCTTAATGAATAAAGACACTTTCTCTGACTGCCGATACGTGACTGTTATGTGTGCGTTCATTCGATGTGGGTTTTTTTTTATAAAAGGGGGAATTGAAAGATAAGTTTGTAGTTGATGATTCAGTACTTTGATGTATCAACTCTTTAAAAAAAATGATGATTGATGTCCTACATAAAAATAATTCCAAGATATTTCGCATGCATAGCAAAACCTCTAATCGTGCTGTAATCGCACTGGTCCGTGGGGCGCGAAACCCATGGTGTAGATTTCGACTATATGGTATACATATTCTGCTGAACCCACCCAAAGATCTCAGACATGATCTGTTACGCGGAAGTCACTTTTTAGGTAAGATAATGTTTTATTTATGAATCATGATTTGCTGAAGTTCACTTTTTTATGTAGGGAAACAAGTGCAAACAAATCGTCCACAGTTTGTTTTTATGTATTTCCCCCTCTTAGATAACGAGTGGCGTTACAAGACGAGCTTTTGAGACTGTCAAGTCGAGTGGTGAAAACGAAAAGGTTCTATCTTCTTCTTTATTTAATGTCACTTAGAACCTTTTCGCATTCACCCCTCGATTAGTGTCATAGTGAAGCTCATACAGAGCAGATTTTCGGAATTCAATAAGGGCACAGACGCAAAGTTAACAGTGCCAAGAAAAAATACATTAAGTTTAACTTCTGCACATGCAATATATATGCTATATATAAGGAATAAGACGGTAAAGAGAATATCGAACTGTATCGGTACTTGTCGTCGCCCATGCGTATCGATATACAATCCAGGCGCATCGCGATACGAGTTGGTCGAGCCACTAGAGAAATAGCTCCATACCATCCCGTTACTTGGCGACGTTTTATTTTTTTCGAATTACCAGTATTAACAGTTTATATTGCATGAAGCATCGAACTTTTTAATGTTGTTGGTGTAGTCTTTAATGACATTTTAAAAGAGTTCTGATCAATAACTTGTGAAGTCTTTGTTTGAGAGTCACCAAACCTTGTACGCACATGTGTCACAGTCAGTCGAGTATGGCGTCAGATGGTCAAACGTAAAGGTAATTCTAACGTTTGTCATAAAGCAGTTTCCGATCAAAATCTTATACAAAAAATTGTAGTCATCAAACTTTGGAAGCATGATAACGGTCAGTGTCAGTAGATAACACTATCGAATTTATGGTCAGTATTAAGTCAAAAATCAAATTCAACATGACCTTACTATATATCAGTTGTCGATCAATATCTTGTGAAGAACTGTATTTAATGTCCTCAAATTGTGTACGCATATTGGTCACAATCAGTAGTAGAAGATCCGCTTTTATGTAAGTAGGTCAAAGGTTATAGGGTTTTAACACCATATACCCAATGCGTTTGATCTGAAAGTTCTTAAACGTACCAAGGTAACTTATCATGGCCAATAGACGACTCCTATTGGTTTTAAGTCACTTACCTCAAATGCCAAAGTTGTTGTGATCTCAATTAATAAAAGAGCCAATATGTCCATAAAGTTGTATCATATTGTCATCAAATTTGGTAGGAATATTCGTTATGACAAGGAATGACTCGTTTTGAGGTTGGAACATAAATTGGTCAAAAGTCAAGGTCACGATTACCTTTATTCCGAGGCACTTGACCGGAAGCGACTGACATCACACTTCGTAGAAGGTATATAAGTTATAAACTTTATTATAACCATAATATGAGCCATAATGTTTCTGATGTCGATATAAGTTGTATCGGCCTCTACTTAAAACCGGAATTCCGCTGATCGTACTTGTCGTGTGTCGGGAGTGCCGATATTGTTCGAGTAAAGGTCACTAAGACATTTAGCCCCCAAATGTGTAAGGGTCTGTAACTGAGCATGATTAATGTGCTTACCAAGTTTGAAGACTCTGCACAAAGTTGTTCAACGTTTTGATAGGAAAGAACAGTGTGACGCCGATGGATTTGTTTCCTATGTAAGCAATGCTTTGAATGAAACACAATAAAACACCGGTCCACACTCAATATATCCGTAACGCTTAACCCAGCTGTCGTCCAATGTTTATTGAAGGAATATTAATCATGAACTGCATGGAGCTTTGTTGTGACAAAAATGTACTATAGCCTGGACCATTGTTTGTTCATGCATGCATATATGACCCTTTGGGCGATACATACACGGGCATGTGGACCTTTGGGCGATACATACTCGGATATATGGCCCTTTGGCGACACGTACACAGACATATGGACCTTTGGCGACACGTAAGCGGACATATGGACCTTTGGCGACACATACACGGACATATAGACCTTTTGCGACACATACACGGACATATGGCTCTTTGGGCGATACATACACGGACATATGGCCCTTTGACGACACATACACGGATATATGGACCTTTGGTGATACATACATGAACGTTATCGACCTTTGGCTGGGTACATGCATCAACTTGTCGGTAGATGCATTAACAATATTTATCTTTGGTGGTTCATACATGAACATATAAACGTGGGCAGTGCACGGATAGACACATATAAAACTTTTATGTGCATGCATGGATAAATAAAACTTCACTTATTTATTGTTTTCATAATCGGACATATAAAACCTCGGTGTAGGGACAAAAGTAATATTTTATGCATGCGTCGACAAAGGAGTCTTCAACGGTATCGGATGAAGTTAGTACTTCCGTACAAATTTGTTGAAACATCTGTTAAACGATATCAGAGGATATTTTGTTCAACTGCAGGCCGTACATATCAGAGTTATAAAAATCCGTAAGAAATAATGCAATGTTAATGGAAGGTGACCCCCTTTAATTTGAGGACACTAAGTTAAACTACAAGGTCGTAGTTACCCATTTACATTTCAATTCGATCTGACCATGATGGGCGCTCCCATGCACCAGGCGGCACATCGGAATAAATCGAAATACCACTGACTTTCAATTACTTTGTATTAGAACCTCAATCGTTTGACTCAATTGGTCTAACCAATTATTTGATAGTTCAGTTCAATGACATTTCAGTCAGCAATACTTAACATATTATGAATTGATGATGGTATCTCTAAAATTGAACGTTTTTACAAGTGAGCCATGCATAGCGCTTTTTGTATATTCAGTCACACACTGCATGATGTTGTCAAAATAGTATACTAGAGAAATAGCTAACTAACGTGTTAATATTCCAAAGAAGTATATACAAAAGACATATTTGCTATGGAAAGTTCACAAACATAAGATATTGAATTATCATTAATCGTCAAGAAAATGAGCACGTGACATTTTTTTAATGAATGAAGTTTGGAAGAAATTGAAACACTTCGAACAATGCATAAGTTTTGGCATTTTTAATGATTATTTCATTTGTAAAAATTATGCCCGAAGGGCTAAAATTTCCCGATTCAGCTTAATATAGAGGTACAATACAGGTGCTACTAACCTAGTTATTTTCTTCAATATATAGCCGTCACAATTAATGCGTTTGATAGGCATGTATTATCTATCATAACAGATGGAAATCTCGACACAGGGCGGGGAAGCATGTGAGACATGCTGCTTTCAACCCGATACGCAATGATTGAGAGCCGTTAACCTGAACTCTGGCGGATTTTCTTACCAATAATGATGATAAATACATTTAAAAATAATTCAGTGCTGAGTTTTGTGGCAAAAATGCAATAAATATAAGATTTAAGGACAAATATTCACGGTGCCGGCGATTATTGTCCGCTACATTAAATGACTGACTACATGTACCTAGCAGAATCCTGTTCTTCTTAGAAGCTAGAAGAGCAGCTATACACTGGAATGAGCATAATTTTAGCACCTGGACATTGTATTACGGCATATTTATAGGACGCATTTTGAGGCTTTGACCTTTGTTTAGTTTTCAGTCTTGAGGTTCTTTTATTTCCCTCTGTTCTTCCGGAAGAATGCCGTGTCTAATCGGTTTAAGTATTTTCATAATGTACATGTCTATTCTGTATTTGTTGAATATCGTGACTAGCATGTGTCCTTTTATTGCGCGTCATTGTTCAAAAGCTATAGTATTTGTTTCAAATTACAATTGTCCTTTTATCAGGTATATCACTGCGTTTCTATTCATGGAATGAAACTGATACTTTGTGGCTTTTTTTCCATGTATAACGTTGGTCCTGTCCTTCTTTTTCACCTAATGGAACTGTTAATTGCCATCTGGCCAAACATTTGTGACATTTGATTTTCCTCCTATTGGGTTCATTTTTTCGGTAGTTTCTTGATTCAGAAAGAAGCGAAATGTATTGTTTTTATAAAGACATTTAGGTTGTAATTGTTAATACAGACCGAATTGCGCCGTTTTGATGGAGGAACAATGATATGCAGACGAAATTCACCTTCAATGAATAACATTTAAAATAAAAAAAAATCCGACCTGACTATCGCATCATATTCAGTATGTGAAATAGGACACACTAAAAAATCCGGCCTTGGTGTATAATAATGTTTGCTTTACCTCACTATCATTCTGAGAACAACTAGCGGGAGCGCCCATCGTTGGCAAACCAAAGTTCATACCAATATTAATGTAAAATAGTCACTACGACCTTGACCTTTGAACTATTGACCTCAAACTCATCTACTGCTGCAGTCTTATTATATTTATAGAGAGTAAGATCATTATTGGTGAATAGATTAAACCGAATCCAAAGTAACGGCCAATTTTAATCCACTGACATCAAAATCAATGGAGATTAGCTATAAGTCGTGCTCAATAACCCGACTTCTTCAAATCGGACATATCGTGCAGAAACCCGTTTAAGTTTAAATGTTACCCACGACCTGGATCGGGATTCATCTGCTGGTCATCATGGATCAATAGTCATACTATATGTAAAAGCATCTTGGATATATGGTGACAGCATGTCCTGACCTCAGTCTATTGGTATGACCTACATTGCTACCAAGTTTCAAGACTGTATGATTAAGCGTTTTATATTAAGCGAAAACCATTTTTTGATGAAGGGTCACCACGTCAACCTTTATTTTTAATCTACTCACCTCAAACTCAATAGCGGTCATAATCAGCAAATTCACAAAGTGTGAGGACTGTAAGATCAAGCGTATCTCTACGTAAGGCCAGTACGACCTTGACTTTTAATCTACTGACCCCAAAATCAAAACAATTATAGTCATCTACTAGCCACGACCAATGTGCATACAAAGGATTCTTCAACAAGTTTTTTGGAAGCCATTTCTCTAGCAAAGCTCACCACGACCTTGACCAGTATCATATTGACACCAAAATTGATAGCGGTCAACCAATGACTATGACCATTGTGAATTCAAAGTAGGAGGACTGTACAACAAGACATTCCAAAGAATATGAGACACAGATTCCGCCACCGCCGACTACGACGTACATATTTCTGGTGATCCCTATTGCGTCAGCCATTCTAACCAGTCGACACCGAAGTAATAAAGGCAAGAAGTCAAGAAAATATTAGATTTGTAGTCAACGTAATAGTAACGGCTTACTGCTGATTTACTGAACACTTTTAAGTATACTGTCTCCACTAAATGGAAGTCAGCATATGAAATGCTTTAAAGTCATGATAATTACGGTTAGGTATATCATAATTTCGCCGGCGAAACATTAGCGCAAATACGAATATTAAAATGAATTATGAGATTTCACTTTGATAGTTTTGATTGCCGACCCGAATACCAAAGCCGATCTGGCATTTCATAACACAGATTGATTTACCAACAGTTAAACACTCATCATACATTCACGTGTTTAAATCATGTGCAAGTCACGGGCTGTAAGCTTATATATTGTTAATAAAAGAATCCTTGTTTTATTCTGATGGTGAGCATAAACACCTTAGTACCTAACTATGATTCTTATTCTAAGGTTGAATATTTAGAAAACTCCAATGTTTCGACTATGTAAGGTAACAAACCGTTTTCGCTCTGAAAGCCTTAAATCACCGACATCACAGTTTGAAGACCAAGTGTTTGCGAAATAAAATATTACCTTTACATCAAAGATGCATGGAGGGCGCATTATATTTATGACAATAACGTTGTACAGCAAACCAAACACAAATCTATTTGGAAACACACTTTCAACCAAAATTAGAAAAAATCAAAGAAACCCAGTGTCATGGAATGTGATCTTGGGTTAATATTGTTAATAATGATGCTTCTTGAAGAAATGCTAAAATATTCAGTTGTAAATCCTTCTACAGAACCACTTTATGCATTATCATGTAAACACCCGGACAAACTCGAAACAATTCACAAATGGTTTTTTATTTGGTCCATTATTGTAGCCATATTTGATTCACAGTGCAACGTGAATGCTCGTAAATGTGCATCATGTATTTATGATTTCTGTCCGATTCCCAGTGCAAAGGGCATGCTCGTAGCTATGTACGCCCGTAATGACTGAGTCCCAGTGCAAAGGGCATGCTCGTAGCTATGTACGCCCGTAATGACTGAGTCCCAGTGCAAAGGGCATGCTCGTAGCTATGTACGCCCGTAATGACTGAGTCCCGGTGCAAAGGGCATGCTCTTAGCTATGTACGCCCGTAATGACTGAGTCCCGGTGCAAAGCGCATGCTCGTAGCTATGTACGCCCGTAATGACTGAGTCCCAGTGCAAAGGGCATGCTCGTATCTATGTACGCCCGTAATGACTGAGTCCCAGTGCAAAGGGCATGCTCGTAGCTATGTACGCCCGTAATGACTGAGTCCCAGTGCAAAGGGCATGCTCGTTTCTATGTACGCCCGTAATGACTGAGTCCCAGTGCAAAGGGCATGCTCGTAGCTATGCCATGTCAGAGTCCAACGGAACAACCGTGTATGTGCTTAATGTATACATGATTCCTGCCATGTCCGAGTATTAGTGCCGGGGGCATGCTCGTAGCCGAGCATCAAGTATTCCTGCTAGTGATGGTCCGATTTATCAATTATATCCCGATTGATCAATTGATTATTTTTTTTATCAGATTACCTTTAATAAAAGAAAACCGGTTAATCGGACATTTTTGGGTCAGTTATACTTCGGCAAAAACGCTACCGGTAACTAGACAACCGGTTATCGTCCTAGCACTGGCCACATTCTACGTATTTCTCTTCCCTGGGAAAGAGGCCAGGTCCAAAGTACAAAACTGGTTTGGCTTTACCCAGATACGCAGCTCAAATATCTTGAATACTGGAAAAGCATGGTGTGTTTACTACACGGCTAACCTGATAGCACAAATATGTGTACAGCATCTCTAGTGCCAGCTGAAAGAGTATTCAGTCTTGCTGGACAATTACGCCAACAAGAAAAGGGGCAGCCAAAGCTTATCACTTATTCCTGCCATACCCGAGTATGTTCGTAAACGCGCATCGAGTATTCATGATTCCTGCTATGTCCGAGTGGCCGTGCCATTAAGGGAATACTTGTAACTGCGAATAATATATTCATGATTCCTGCCATGTCCGAGTGGCAGTGCCATTAAGGGAATAATTTTGTACGCAGTTAAAGGTTTATCGCTCAAAATTTATGTTTGTTATACATGTATATGTACTGATTTTGAATAAGAGTGTAACTTTAATGCCAATGTTACTCCCTGTTTTGTGTCCAAATCTTTGACTTCATGTATTTGTTGTACCAATTGCATCATATCCATTAACATATTTGAACAGGCATACCGCCAACCGGATTTAAACATAAATACGAGATTTCTTTTTTTCAAGTGTATTGATCCATGCAAATTGTGCTACCACAAATTGTTAAGTATGCAGTATGCTTAACACGGATACGAACAACTATAAATGCCTGCCATCGTTGGATTTAAAAAAAAAAAAAACTTTGAGCAAAGCCTTCCTAAATCAACGAAAATTACAGGCATCCAAACGTGATATTGGGGGGGAGGGGGGGGGGGGCTAATTTTGACGGAGCATTGGTCACCAGATCATGCAATGCATTTAGTCGTTCAATATCACTTTAAATGTAAAGTTCATGTACAACAGTAGTAGGAGTCAACACTAATGAAACGTAAAATACATGTACTAGCACGTACTACGCAACATCAATCGGTGTTTGACAAAGGCTGTGCTGCGTTTTCTTATGAAACATTTTGGCCCTTGTTTGTTGTCAGTGTGCTGACCTTCTCCTCTTGTACTTTGATCGTTCTGACTTACTTTATGATAAGTACAAAATTATGCACTGTTTAGAGATCAGCCGGATCGGCGTCAACCATTCACCTCCAATTATCCCCGTTTTGAATGAAAGATTTCTATAACACAATGCCGCTTAAGGATATACATGTAGGATTAAGAAAATAGCTTTACATTTGCATTGAACTTGTAAAATTATTTGCAACAACACTATTGGAGCTGAACTTTCCCTATTGTATGATTACGAACCATTTTTAAACTAACCAATTATTGATAATTGCAAACCGTCACCCCATCACGACACAGACTGACCTGCCTAGCTCAGCTTGGGAATTTTAGCCGAAACTTCGTGTATTAACACACACACGAAAATTGGCTTCACAAAAAGTTCAAGTTACATCATATACCAAATCGAGGCCAGGCGACTTGCTTCTCCATAAAACATTTAGGGAATGACGAAGTCCGGTGGAAGATCACACACAGACACTGCCAAACAACCAGATTCGGCAAATCAAACGACTGTATATACTGAACACATTGAAGGGTAGTTTATTCTCCAAAACAAGTGTATAATGATTATGTGAAACCTGTTCTAAATAAAGAAAAAGGAAGGTTGCAGGATTTTTTTTTACAAAAAAGCAGTTTTTCACCAAATTTATAATAAAAAAATCACGCATTAGGCTTTCAAAGAGAAACCTACTATTTAAAGCGATAAAGACAGAGTGATCGTATGTTTACCTTACTGTACAAAACCGGATGACGCTGGCGAAGGTGATCTACTTGTCGGACGCTAAGCACCCTAGGCGACGGACCGCCTCTGATAACCGACTAGATGTAGCCACCTCGTTGAAAACAAGTAACGTATATGCCATGGTCATCAGGTTGGTTCGAAGTTTCAGACATTAAGGATTGGAGGAAATCAAGCGGTCTCTCCTTGCCAGAGGGAACGCGGGAACCGAGAGTCAATTATTAAATGATAATTAAGTCAAGCAGCGGTCAATTCATGACTTCTGACTCTCCTTTCCTTCTCAATTATTATGATGAAGTTAATGTAGCGGCTCGAATTAAAAAAAATGCATAGATACTTCATTCCCTTGATCCAATTATATGTTTCCTTGAGGTTTTAAATATTTAGATAGTATCTTTAAATATTAAATGTGCCAGAATATTTTCCTGTAACTCTGTCTTCAGAGTGATATTCATCCAAGTTGTATCTGATACCCAGCGAGGTCACTATTTTATGCATGTTTGACCTTAATTTCAGAAAGCTAGGAGGTCATCGTGTTTCGTCGACCTATTGTTTCTATTTCGTCGATCTTTTGTTTATTAAACCAAACATAACAATAGCATAAAGCTAATGACTATATCATTTTGTAAATCATACAATAGCATCTCGAAATGAATAGAATACGACATGGCTAGATCATTTCGTGTATCACGGTTAAGGAGGACGGTCAGGTGGTAATCATTAAAGCTAATATTTCTGGAACGATTCCCTGACAACAAAAATGATGGAGAGCAATATTTAAGGTCGAATAACACGCCCAAACATCTGAATGGGCGGGTGTAACATACCGAAATACCCTTCCCCACCCACCCTATTTTCAGCGTTATCATCTTCTGTAAGAAAACGCATTCCACGGCCCGTATTCACTCATGAGTTTGGGATTCCGGCTCAGAGAACTGAATTCTAAATGGTTTTGATATATATATATAATACTGTATTTGCCTACTCAGACCGTCTAGACGATAGCGCATTTAGGCCTAGGATCTATACACATGAATATGAGTATTTATAAGTGCATTCTTACCCATTTAAGGTTTTTTTTATTCGGTTTAATGCTTACTATGACTAGCTGTGGGGCGTAACCCATTAAAAGAAACAGCCTGTTGCACTTTGTGTTAAAAAGCAGGTTTGACTTAAAATCGGCATAACCCTACACGTACTGAAGATAATACAACCGAAACAGTTTGTAGATGTGCTACTTACACATGTTTTGCCATAATAATACATATCCGTTGTTTGAATGTTACGGACACTACACATCTAATATTTTCAAATTCTTTATAAATTGAATATTTTAAAGTGTGATAGTGATTGTACGGGTCTTGAGCTAACCTTCGACTTAAGTTATTAATTTCTCATTAATAAATCGAATACATCAGGGTGAACAAAAGATGCATGTCCGTTGATTATTTCTTGAGATAATGCCAAAACCAATTGTGCGTAAGGACTCTATAAACACTACAGTAAAGCAAAGCATAGCAAGTTAACAGTCACTGTTTAGTGTTTATACAATGACGCACAATCAGCATAAATAAGGTGTGAATCCCTAAAATAAATTACCCAAAATGCAGACATTTTATTGAAATATGTTACATACAATGATTTTAAGTCGACTGTTGTAGGGATAGAGAGGGGTACTACAGTCGCCATCAACTCAGCTTCACTGTACACGTTAAGTTAAACGTTTCAAGGTGCTTTCATGCACGTATAGTAGTTATGGCGTTGATGCACCACTAGAAGCAGTCATGTATCTTAGTTATGGCGTTGATGCACCACTAGAAGCAGTCATGTATCTTAGTTATGGCGTTGATTGCATCACTAGAAGCAGTCACGTATCTTAGTTATGGCGTTGATTGCATCACTAGAAGCAGTCATGTATGTTAGTTATGGCTTTGATGGCATCACTAAAAGCAGACACGTATCTTAGTTATGGCGTTGATTGCACCACTAGAAGCAGTCATGTATCTTAGTTATGGCGTTGATTGCATCACTAGAAGCAGTCACGTATCTTAGTTATGGCGTTGATTGCATCACTAGAAGCAGTCATGTATGTTAGTTATGGCTTTGATGGCATCACTAAAAGCAGACACGTATCTTAGTTATGGCGTTGATTGCACCACTAGAAGCAGTCATGTATCTTAGTTATGGCGTTGATTGCATCACTAGACGCAGTCACGTATCTTAGTTATGGTGTTGATGGCATCACTAGAAGCAGACACGTATCTTAGTTATGGCGTTGATTGCATCACTAGAAGCAGTCACGTATCTTAGTTATGGCGTTGATTGCATCACTAGAAGCAATCACGTATCTTAGTTATGGCGTTCATTGCATCACTAGAAGCAGACAAGTATCGTAGTTATGGCGTTGATTGCATCACAAGAAGCAGTCACGTATCTTAGTTATGGCGTTGATTGCATCACTAATAGCAGACAAGTATCGTAGTTATGACGTGTCATCACTAGTAGCAGACAAGTATCGTAGCTATGACGTTGATTACATCACTAGTAGCAGACAAGTATCGTAGCTATGACGTTGATTACATCACTAGTAGCAATCACCGAAGTGACAAAACACTTCAGACTCGTGTACGATTTCTTTTTTAAATTGTGCATGCAAATTTACTGTCTTAAAACTAACTGGGTTACTGCCACTGATACTTATTTTGGAACTGCAATTTTAGAGAAAGAATCAACAATTAAGGTTATATATAGGTTAAATTAAATTAATTGAACTAAGAGAAATTATTCAAGCCTTGTTTGCAAGTCACTATTTTATGGTTAAAATCCTTCATCTCGTCAATTTTGGAGGAATAAAAGAATCTATCTATCTATCTATCTACCTACCTACCTATCTCTATCTATCTATCTACCTACCTACCTATCTATCTATCTATCTACCTACCTACCTATCTCTATCTATCTATCTATCTATCTATCTATCTATCTACAGCGTTCGTTGAATGCATTAGCCAACATTTTATGTAATCGAGAATGACGTTCACAAGGTAATTGACACTGCGTACATGTTTGAGATTATAGCAATAGTTTTGAGTTTGCACAAACCATTGATCTTATGGTCAACTCTTACAAGGTCAAGGTACACATTTGGACTCAATAAGTAAGGGCACTGTCACCAAATTCTAAACGATTAACGTGGTATAACAGTTAAGTATTTAATCGTTATGGTTTACCAAGCACATTTTGATGATTAGTTTTATTTTTAAAGTTAAGTACATTTTGTTTTGTTTGTTTATGAATTGAGGCCACATTGAGTTTAATTTCTGTGACGGACACTACATTCTTATTCAGCTTATTATAAAAAAGAATTGGCTATATTTATTCAATACTTTTTAAATGCTGTACCGATAAATATAGAAACAAAAAATATCCTAAAACATATAAACCGAATACTTCAATTAAATATACAGGACGTGTATTAATGTCGTCAAATTAAAGGAGAACACGTGATATGAAATTATCACTTAATTACAATATATCTTGGTCAAAACTCATCTCCATTATTCATGGATACAGCAGAGCTCATTATATATGTCCGATAGTATACACTTTTAAAACATCAAATACAATCATCAGCAAAAAAGGGCGGGGAGTTAGATAACGGACACTGTAGGGGAATAACTGAAACTACAGGGGGTTACGGACACTACAGGGGGTTACGGACACTACAGGGAGATTACGGACACAACATGGGGATTACGGACACTACATGGGTCACGGACACTACAAGGGGATTACGGATACTACAGGGGGTTCACGGACACTACATGGGCTACGGACACAACAGGGGAATTACAGACACTACAGGGGGTTACAGGTACTACAGTGGGATTACTGACACAGCAGGTAGATTACGGACACTACAGGGGGCTATGGGCAATATAGGGGGTTACGGACACTACAGGGGAATGACACTACAGGGGGATTACGGACATTGAAGGGGTTCCGTATTGTTCGTAAGAACATTTCATCAATTGAAACGAATGAACTTCCTCCTTATTCTTTCAGCTATTAATTTTATCTTTATGGACAAGCTAAGAGTAATCAAACTATGCAATATTCTTTGAACAAGAAAAAATACACATTGGTTTTAGGTCACATTACAAACACCCGCGGGTCAAGTGGTAAAGCTGCATAGTAGGATTTAAACAATGAGCACACATAATTCCTAATTAAAATTTGTTCTATATATTTTATGTGCAACTATCCCTATCTTGTATCCATATCTTGTTCATTGCATAGGTTATTCATACATATATATGCCTGCGAGTGGTTTATTGTTACACGAAGTATGTCAAACTGCTTTGTTTTGGTAAATTCAATACCTTTAATAAATGTTTGCATTTACACCCGTGCCCTTCTGCCAACAATGGAGAAATATCACCATGAACATTGGTATGCATGCCAAATGTTTTCAAGATAGAAGAAATTTCTGTTCATATCAACTTTACTTCTAACAAGAGCAGACACAGACTGCCATATATCCCGCCGAACAGCACCAACTACGCCTTACGTTATGGTTTCTATGCACTGCACTTCTTTCAACTGAAAGGAGTTGAATATGAAGTTTAAGGTCAATACCTCAAAGACTGTGCAAGTTCCGTCCCGCACAATTTTTTATGAACATTAACAAAGGGTATTACTAAATTAATACTACAACATAAGCTATGGTTTATATGCTACTGCCCTACTCAATAAGATCTATCTTTACTTGAAGTTTGAAGTCAAAACCTAATAGACTTTTCAAGTAATGCTCCGACAAAAAATAACAAAGGGCGATAACTGAAAATACTGCACTCAGAGTTATGAATCCTATGCACTTTACTTTTCCTCAATGAGATCTGTCTGAACATGTAGTTTGAATTCAATACCTCAAGGATTTTTTTTCAAATTAAGTCCCTGACAAAATATCAGTATGGAAATTACCAATGGGACCAAAACAAAATGGTATGGTTAGGGTACATCTTTTTTAAAAACAGGAAGGGTAGGTAAGCTTTTTTTAAAAATGTAATCTTTTGTATAATGCTTTAAAGGTTTTTAACTACAAATTAAAACGCACACTTAAAACAACAACAACTGACTAAGAACTGTAGGGTCGGCGCCCATTTCGTGCGAAGTCGGTAACCCAAACCAAATGAATTTTTTGCAGGCCTGGGTAATAACTAAATAAAAATACTGCACCTTATGTTATAGATCCTGTGGGTTGCACTTTACATCAATGAGATATTTCTGTATATGAAGTTTCAAGTCAATAGCTCAAAGACTGTAAGTTATGCTCTGGACAAGATTGACCACACACACGCATACACTATATCCCCTTCGCCTTTCGGCGGGGGAGTATTAAAGTATAGCGTGGATCACCAATGATGACAGACAGAAAATGATGACAACTGTTCGATTATATAAATACAATGTAGTAAGATGTTGATTTAACATTGTTTCAACAAAAAGTAGGTAACTTCTAAACATCAATATGCTCAGCACATGTACTTGCTGGCTTCATATACATTTGCTTGTTAATTGCAATCTTTTGTGTATTTGTCCAATATTATTAAAACCAGTGAACAAATCGCAGAAGGAAAGGCTTACAAGAAATAAATCGGGTAAAAGTACGGACACATAATAAAATGAATGAACAATAAAATGAATGAAAAAAAATAAATAAAAAATAAATAAATAAAAATAAATAAATAAACTAAATGTCCCATAAAGATAAAAATAATAATGAATGAATAATTGTTATATATTTTTGTTAAATAAAGACATAACAAATAAGTATATAAATAAATATAACTTACATTCCGCCGCAAATGTATATCCTAGGACAGAAAAAATAACAAAAATTTTCATGCTGTATGTTTATATGTGAATATCTTGGAATTGTTCAAGTATAGCACACGACGAGGACAAGAAGATAGACCGTTAAGTTTGCGCTGTGGAATTACAACTGAAAAACGGGTAGCGCAAAACATACACTAAGACGCAAGCCACGCGGCGTGAACATGTACAAGGTGAGTGATATGTTTACAATCGATATCATGTACCCGCCCTGGCCTAATCATATTCGCCATTCATAGCCGTTCAACTAAATATCTAAATCAACAATGACATTGTCTGTGTTATTATTGTTGTTACTGCTATAATTACTACAACCATTGCTAATATCTCAGCTCAGATACCCAGGAAGGGGCTTAGACTCCCACCAACTTAAAATGATGCCAGAGTATAGCCTGCCCAAAGTCAATGCGTCAAAAAAGGCTTTAACCGAGTCATGGAAGCCATGACTAGGAAGGGCTCAAACGCATGTTGCTGTACGTAGCGGCCGCCAACTCATTTGTTTACAAGTATGTATATTTAACAGGGGCGGATCCTGAATTTGCGTTAAACTTGCGTTCCTCCCTCAGAACCGAAATTTGCTTGGTTTAACGTGTTGGCAGGGGGTCGTGGGGTACACTTTCCAATATTTTATTAGCAATTTCTAGTCCGAAATGGTCATTTTTCTCCTAAATTGCAATAGAAATAAACTTGATCGGATTTGGATCCGCTAGTGTGTAAGTAAATTAGTCATAGCCATATATTCGCAAAACGTATTGTCAACATGTCACGGATGCTGTTTTCTTCAGCTTTTGTTACCGAAACTTGTATTTTACGGGCGGACTGTCACCTTGAAACGCAATGATATTACATTTTAGTTTATTTTAAAAGGACTCGTTCACATATTGAATGTTGGCAACATTCTTTAAGATAAATGTTAAAATAGAGTGATTTCACTTACTTCCATAAACAATGACCAGACAGCAACTGCCAAATCGTCACTTGAACAGAATTCAGTAAACTTACACTATTTATAAATGATTTTTAAAATGACAGTGTTCCTACGCTTTTCGGCAAAATAGAGCACATTTTAACTTTTGCAGATGTTTTATCACTGCTACAAGCATTTTTTTCACATTTCACACAAAATTAAATCGATGTCTGATCGTAAAAAACATGATCGTAAAAAAACATGAACGAGTGTCTTTAAATGTCGTAAATTGCTTGGATTAGTGCATTGAAGCATGCAAGGAATTTACCCACATTGTGTGTTTTGTAATTTTGTGAACTTTCATAAATTGTGTACATACGTAATGGTAATTTTCTATGCTCCAGAGTAATTAATACGTATATAGGTACATCTTCTTTCCTTTATTCATTGTTTTTGATACCAGTACGGCAGTAGTATAAGTATATAAGCCCAGAATTGGAGGGGTGAATGCGAAAAGGTTCTAAGTGACATTAAATAAAGAAGAAGACAGAACCATTTCGCTTTCACCCCTCGAGATGAAAGTACTATTTCACTGCAATACGACAATATTTAGCATAATGAAAGTTATGTACGTAAAATTAACACTAAACTTCCCACGTTGTCTCTGGCTGGCGATTGAGTCGCAGTATCCTTGACCCCAGAATCCTACCATGAAGCCTTAACCACAATGATGAGACATTTTTTAAATACAGGATAATACATTTCTCATTTTATATGTTTTCTATAAAGCCGATGTAGACAGTAACCTTGGTTTACAATTACGAACATTGTACCCTGTAATAGCAAAATGGCATGAAGTAACATGTTAATGTTTAAGAATGGGCGGTGTGAGCGTAGAATCACTACGTTCAATGGTAATCATTGAAATATTAGTTCAGGACATCTCACTTTCTTACAACTTCTACGTGTATATGAAAAAAGAACAATGAATGCCGATTGGTTGGTTAGAGGGAGCGTGGTGTTACAAAAGTGATCTATTCCCAGGATTTTTTAAAGTTGTATAGAAACTTGATACTAACAGTTAAATTATATTTATTTATAATAAGTTGTCTATTAGATCATCAGAAGTTTCTATAAAAATCCTAAATCACGATTTTCTCATGACAAATTGGATCACTTTTGATGAACAGCTAAACATGAAACTTATAATAGGCCAAGCAAGAAAAAAAGTGTAGTTCCTCAGACACACTTCTTTAAAAGGGGGCAATTTATTTCATGGCCTTGTACTATTTGTTTCATTAATTTGACCTGTTTTGATTGAACAAACTTTATAAATACTGTAAATATTATTTCACATTGGAATAGGATATAAAGAAGCGAATACGACAGTAACTGAGTAATTAAACATTTGGCCTTACGATTGGTCATGTCGCTAATGTTCAGTTGTGACCTCTTGGGGCTAAGCTACATATGCAAAATGGAGAAATGAAAATTATCATGATTTACATTCCATTATATCATTGATCAATTGTATTGATTTATGTATATGCTGAAACAATGCAAGACAAAGTTTTTACCTTCCAGGTGGTCCCCAAGTGTCGGGTGAATGCGGTGGTTTTGACATCGCGCCAAAAATAGCGGGGAATGGGCCTTACCTAGGGTCCCTGGGGTGCGGGGGCATTTGGCGGGGATTTTACCAGCAGTTCGTCTCCGTAGGGCGGGGAGTTTTCCCGGGCTTTGCTGGACCGAAAGTCAAAGTCCCCGCTTTTCTCCGGACCTGGGGTGGTGGTGGTTACAATTGACTGGTGCATTATGGTGTGACTGTGCATTAGAAGTGTTGTTGTTTTCGTCTCAATGAAACCGTGTTTCATGAATTAATTATATACTCGGTAAACAACGTGCATAGACGATATAGAGCAATCTGATGCCAGTTGCAAAATGATTATCATATGTTCAAGTGAAGTACCTCTTAAATTGCTATATAAACAGTATTATGACGTACATATAGTTACCAAAACCCTTACTCGAGTCGTACGCTTTGGTGGAATTAACTGCCGTAAGATAACCTGTTAACAGTTTCGAATTATTTCGTGTTAACGACTCAAATTTTGCGATAATTATATAGCTATCTAGTTAATATTCGCGAAACTTTTTTCGGTGAGATAAGTATCATGACTCTTACGAATCTTATCTAGTTAACCAGTTATTCTGTTACTTCTTAAGTGGCATTCGCAAATCTTAACTAGGTTTACCTTATAGTGTTGTATAGCTAAAAAAATGGTAATAGGTAGCATTTTTGGACACTTTCAAGCCTGTTTTAAGTCTTATGGTATTTATCTTACCAAAATAATGTATAACGACGTTTCAAGATATTGTGTTTGAGGTCAAGGTCACTGTTACTAAAAATAGAAAACACATGTTGAAACTGAATTTCTTTTGATTGTGTTGGCATATCGTGATCAAACTTATAAAGGAAGAGTTTCAGGTAATTGCATTTTGGGTCCTTAGAGTCAAGGTCACTGTGACTGAAACACATTATTTACACTTAACATGTTTAGTGTGTGTTGACATATTGTGACATAATGATATAGCAGCTCTCAGTTTCAAAGAAGATGAAGTAAAGAACTATAATTAGCACATACTGTATACACAAATGGTTTGTTATTATAATGGCGCGTTGTGTAACTGTATCCGCACATGCAAAAAATGTATGACATAGCTGAAAACATATTAAATAAACATTACTGACATAAAGTATAGAGTTTCTTCAAGACAACAAATTGGGGGACTTAACAGTGGTGGCGAAATCCTGTTAATTCTGACTTTAGGTACCCCATGCAAATGTTACACTATTAATTGTTCACTGAAATGCTTCAGCTAATCGTAAGCATTTCCTAAATAAAAAACAAAACAACAAACAGTAACCCAAATCACCGAAATATTTTAGATAAACAATAAAATAATATAAAATAATCTAAAAATGCTGTGATGATAAACATTTATAGAAGGCGAAACATATCTACAAGGATGACACTACTTTTATGGCAGTTCCCTCTTCGATTTTTTATATAATAATTTCAAGTTTCAAGTTTTTTTTTCAAGGGCAAGTTTTTTTTTATAATAAACCAGATTTCGTAGACCCATGAGGCATAAAATGCACAATGGTGACAAATACAAATGATATGTACTTGTGCGGTACCATATTAATACTAAATTGTATTGCAATGCCTATTATACTAGACTGTTACAAAATGTCTATTTGAATAAAAAGATTTTAGCGAGTTTTTGCCGCCTAAAATACATTAAACTATTGTTTTGTTGAGTATAACTATTAAAAGAAATAATATTCCGTTTGCAGGGAACCATATATATCGTTCGAGTTTTGTTGTCGATAATGTTGTTTTTTAATATCTTCCTGCTAACCAGCAAGTGACCATGCATTTTACCATTGGCTTCAAATGCAAACTTATTTTATATATTAACATTCGCATTGTATTTTTATTTAAAATGCATAACAGTTGTATAACATTTTGAAAATTTACTCTGTAACAATAAAATAAAAAGTTGGATTTCTCGAAAACCCGGTTGAATTTTTAAACATGAATTCACAAAGGAGTTTGTGCATTCATGCTCTTCAAGATAAAAGTAGGTATGCGCCCATTAAACTTGGTTTTAAACTTTTAAGTTCAGTTTTAGTGGCGACGGGGTGAAATATAATAAAAATGTATATATGTGCCATATCTGATTGATACAGTCTCCTATGGTCTTGGCCCTCTTAATCATTCTCGCCTGACCATATTATTTACAAATCGGTTTAAAGTTCATAAAAGGTTTGCTTAATTTCAAAAGAATTTAAATAAATACTTAGTAAGAATGTAAGTCAATACTAGCGAAACTATTTGCACCGTCATTGTCGGAACGTTTAAGTAAAAATATTTTGCTCCATATTTGAGATGGGTAAAAATTGTCCTCGCGAGTATATTTAGTTCATGTTATATAAAACCCAAAAACTGGTTTGACCCCGTTGAAAAGAGACCCAATGGATCATTTTTCAACGTTGAGAATTGACTCGGGGTCATTTTTTAACGTTGAGAATTGACCCTGCCAACAATTCAACATTAAGTTTTGATCCAAAAATCGTTGAAAAGTGATCAGTCGTTAAATTTTGATCACAAATGGGGTAATTTTTTAACAGGTGGAAAAAGTATATGTACGCATACAGGCGTTCTTAATTTCAAGCAATTAAATAAAAGCAATGACAACAACAGCATTATACAACGTTAAGCATGCGCGGATCCAAACTACAATGCCTGGGGTCAAACTCATCCTGAAATATTGACAACCAAAATTGTTCCTTTCTCAGTTATTTATGAACGAGAAAACAATATAGTGTTTTACCGCGGATGTTGGGTCTCTAATGTGTCCAATCAGGGAACCTTCTATATCGAAAGTGGTCCGATTTAAATTTGAGCGTGTGGTGGCATGAACATATTTTAAGACAGGCTTTTCAAATATCAGGGGGTCCGACCCCTAGCCACTCCGTCTTTTACAGCACATGCTGCCGTTTCTGTACGTTTCCGTGCATTAGAGAGGAGTAATACAATGTTTTTCGCTTAAGAGGGGCATATAGATTTGCCCTCAAGACCATGCGTCAGTGCATCCAACCATCCCACCTTAATTATCAAATCTGTGTCCTTTAAAACTACAAAAATATAAGATCTAGAGTCATGAAACGTTCATTTTTAATATGTCAGCACTCACTCCTCATTAACGACATAAATGCATTCGTTCACAGATTGCCAAATTGCACTTTTTAATATTTTTGTTTAGTATTCCAAAATAAACTGATGCGTCGCATTAGATATATGTTAAATTTTGAAAACTGACATTTGGACTTCTTCGAACTATGCTTTGGCTCCAGCTCCCTGGCGTTTGGCTACAGCTCAACCCAGAAAAAAGAGAATGAACATACTTATTCCGGTAAACAGGCGGTCATTTTTATTCCCGACAAAATATAAGCACTCGATGATATAGTTTTATCTTAAATGTAAGCTTCTTGATTGAAATTCAGCTGAAAATTGGTGAAAATGTTTTACTTTCGTTTGTAAACATGCATGTGTTTGATGGGAGAATCGGTTTTATAACTCCATAAACAATATGTTTACAAAATAATCGCAATACGTGTGAAGATTAAACATATTTTATGGCACTGCATTCCCCGATTTCTCAAATAAGCCCTCATAATTGTGATATTAGATAAAATAACGAGTCATACTTACGTTTTATGTTACCGTGGAGTGGTTAACGCGTTAGATAATGTTTTTGGACTAATAGTCGTAAGGTGGGTAGATCGTGACTTCGAAACCCCGCCCGATTATTTGCCTTTGCCTTTTTTATTTTCATAATTTCTATGTCAAAAGCATCAGGATAAAACATTGACCATATATATATATATACAGAATAGTTTTCCAAGAAAGGGGTGTGGCGTTTGTAAACAAAACTATAATTTACGGCAAAAGAGTGTTGGGAGACTTGGAGCTGGATGGTGTATTGAATAGCGTGCACGGCCAACCCCATGGTGGACACTTGGGTATAAACAAAACGTAAGTGCAAGTAAATATGATTTTCATATACTCATCTTGTAATGGCGTTGTCGCTCTTTCTCATTTGTCGTTGCGACGGGCTTGTTTGTCGCTCTAGAGTGTCGTCGGTAAGACCTGGCAGAATTCGGGCATCTTACTAATGGTGGGCATATAATGATCTTCCTGTCCGTTCGTCCATACGAGGTTGACCAAATAGGACCAAATGTCTAGCACCAACGTCCCTTGCTTCACTGCGTCAATGCTCGTGCATTTTTTACCTGTGACCATTTCTCATCCTCCAACATTTGACATCGACCAAATTTGACATCGACCTAATTATGTCTCCGAAGGGACGTCGATTGCATATAGTTTACGAACCGTCCGTCCGTCCCCACTCGTGTCCGCTCCATATATCCTAAATGCCTTGGTTTTCATAAAACTTTGGTCAAATGTACGCCTCATCGAGACAATGTGCAGAACTATCCTTTCAGACACGCTGGTTCAAGGTCAATGTCACAGTTGAAGGTCAAATGTTTGAGCCTTGAACGTTTGTGTCCGCTCCATATCTTCTAGATGCCTTGAAGGATTTTCATCAAACTTTGGTCAAATGTACACTTAATGTGAAAACGTGCACAACACACCTACCAGGCACGCTAGTTGAAGGTCAAAGGTTGGAGCCTTGAACTTATTTTAAACTCAATGTATAATAAAGCCTATGTAGGATATTCATTAAACTTTGGTCATAATTTTACCTCGTCGCGACGATGTGCAGAACCAATTTTCCAGGCACGCCATTCAAGATAAAGGTCACAGTTTCACAGAGTTTCACAGTTGAGTTCAATGGTTCAAGCCTTGAACTTGGACTTTCGTGGAACATCGGTCAAATGCTCACCTCATCGAGATATTGCCTTTACTCAACTTCTTATTTCATGTACATACAACCTTTACTTTCAACACTAACCTGCTTTGGGGGCTTTTGTTAATGTGACAGTTACTGTTTTGGATTTTAAACCTGTGACGTTGTCGTGACCGGGTAAAGGGACTTTGCATACATGCACTGAAACCATTATGGAATGGTGATCAGTAAAACAAACAGCATAGCGCTATGGTGCGAGGTTTTTAGCTCTCCTCTTCCCCATAGGCGTATGGTTAGTACAATTGGTACACGAGAATCTGCTCAATTATGCAGCATGCCTTGTATGATGAGTTTTATCAGTACCAAGAACTTGCTTTTCATACATTCGCGGAGTCCATCCCACCCTGACCTATTGGCAACATATACGTTAGAAACCTACTTGTATAATTGAGTTAGTTTTTAAGTTTTTTTGGTTGTCCATGTTTGAGGGTGGGTTGGATCCCCCTGGCCATGAAGTCTCAATTAGCGTATGGATGAGGTCATTTTGAATGTAATTGAAGAGTTTGTAACACATCTGTAATAAGATAAACGTCACATGATCTTCTGCTTCTCCTAACTAATTTTGTTTTATATCAATATACAATATATACAATATTTTGGACCATGTCGTACCATTTAATGAGATAAAGTACATTTAATCTGTACAGCTACAGCGCTACTACCATAAAGGCCTATTCAAAAAGGTTCAGCTGCGATTCGTGTCAGAGAAAGGGTTCAAACCTCTACATTCAATACCAGCGCAGTCGGACGCTTTCTCCAAAATAGGAATGGATTTGATCGGACCACTTACAGAGACCCAAAATGGTATGCTTTGTAATAGCGTGCAGAGTATTTATGCTGAGTCACTTTTACTTTATTTCTACAATTACTTTTATATAAAAAAACCCCGTCACACTTTTGAAGATGTACGTGAAGTTAGCGGCCTAGCGGCCTAGCGGCCTAACGGCGTGAAGTTAGCGGCCAAGCGGCCTAGCGGCCTAGCGGCGTGAAGTTAGCGGCCTGGCGGCCTAGCGGCCTAGCGGCGTGAAGTTGGCGGCCTAGCGGCCTAGCGGCCTAGCGGCCTAATTATTTTTTCTATGTCCAAGCAATTGTTAATGCGTTTTTTTTTAAAAAACAATGATAAATCAAGGTTTTTTATTCATATAGTTACATAGCGGCCTTAAATTGTTATCTATTCAGAATATCTTTCTTTATCTTTTATTCTAAAACAATTTTAAATTAACTGTTTTATGCACATAATATCACTCTGAAGCGTTTTTCAACTTTTTTTCAAAAAAGTCGATCGAGCACTTCAGCGGCCTAGCGGCGTGAAGTTAGCGGCCTGGCGGCCTAGCGGCCTAGCGGCCTAAAATGGTATCCTATTTCAAACCATGAATACATGCATTTTCTTCTAAAACAATGACATCTTAGCTATTTTTATGCACAAATTAACACTTTGAAGCTATTAGCGATTATCAACATTTTTTTTTTAAAGCGTCAATTAAGCAGTCAGCTATTTCAAATCATTAAACATGCCTGATCTTCTAAAACAATGATATATTTACTGTTTTTATGCACAAATTATCACTCTAAAGCGTTTTTTATTTTATTTTTTTAAAAGTTGATCGAGCACTTCAGCGGCCTAGCGGCCTAGCGGCGTGAAGTTAGCGGCCTGGCGGCCTAGCGGCCTAGCGGCCTAATTTTTTTTCATTTCAAACCATGTATACATGCATTTTCTTCTAAAACAATGACATATTAACTGTTTTTATGCACAAATTAACACTTTGAAGCTATTAGCGATTATCAACAGTTTTTTTTTCAAAAGTGTCGATAAAGCAGTCAGCTATTTCAAAGCATTAAACATGCCTATTCTTCTAAAACAATGATGTATTTACTGTTTTTATGCACAAATTATCACCTGAGCGTTTTTCAATTCTTTTCCAAAAAAGTCGATCGAGCACTTCAGCGGCCTAGCGGCCTAGCGGCGTGAAGTTAGCGGCCTGGCGGCCTAGCGGCCTAGCGGCCTAAAATGGTTTCCTATTTCAAAGCATGTTTACATGCATTTTCTTCTTAAACAATGACATATTAACTGTTTGAATGCACAAATTAACACTTTGAAGCTATTAGCGATAATCAACATATTTTTTTTCTTTCAAAAAAGTCGATTGAGCAGTCATCTATTTCAAAGCATTAAACATGGCTGATCTTCTAAAACAATGATGTATTTGCTGTTTTTATGCACAAATTATCACTCTAAAGCGTTTTGTTTTTTGTTTTGTTTTTTTTCAAAAAAATTTGATCGAGCACTTCAGCGGCCTAGCGGCCCAGCGGCCTAGCGGCGTGAAGCTAGCGGCCTAGCGGCCTAGCGGCCTGGCGGCCTAAAATGCTCTCCTATTTCAAAGCATGTATACATGCATTTTCTTCTTAACAAATGATATGTTAACTGTTTTTATGCACAGACTATCACTCTGAGGCGATTATCAACATATTTTTGAAAAGGATAGGCATGTTCACATGCTTTGAAAAGCTGACTGCTTGTTCGACTTTTTGAAAAAAAGGTTGATAATCGCCTCAGAGTGATAGTGTTTGCTTAAAACAGATAATATATCATTGTTTTAGAAAACAATGCATGTATACATGCTTTGAAATAGGATACCATTTTAGGCCGCTAGGCCGCTAGGCCGCTAGGCCGCTAACTTCACGCCGCTAGGCCGCTAGGCCGCTGAAGTGCTCGATCGATTTTTGAAATTTTTTTGAAAAACGCTTCAGAGTGATATTATGTGCCTAAAAACAGTAAATACATCATTGTTTTAGAAGAACAGGCATGTTTAATGCTTTGAAATAGCTGACTGCTTTATCGACACTTTTGAAAAAAAACCCTGTTGATAATTGCTAATAGCTTCAAAGTGTTAATTTGTACATAAAAACAGTTAATATATCATTGTTTTAAAAGAAAATGCATGTATACATGGTTTGAAATAGGAAACAATTTTAGGCCGCTAGGCCGCTAGGCCGCCAGGCCGCTAACTTCACGCCGCTAGGCCGCTAGGCCGCCGAAGTGCTCGATCAACTTTTTTGAAAATAAAAATAAAAAAACGCTTTAGAGTGATAATTTGTGCATAAAAACAGTAAATACATTATTGTTTTAGAAGATCAGCCATGTTTAATGCTTTGAAATAGCTGACTGCTCAATCGACTTTTTGAAAAAAAAAAATATGTTGATTATCGCTAATAGCTTCAAAGTGTTAATTTGTGCATTCAAACAGTTAATATGTCATTGTTTTAGAAGAAAATGCATGTAACATGCTTTGAAATAGGAAACCATTTTAGGCCGCTAGGCCGCTAGGCCGCCAGGCCGCTAACTTCACGCCGCTAGGCCGCTAGGCCGCTAGGCCGCTAGGCCGCTGAAGTGCTCGATCGACTTTTTTGGAAAAGAATTGAAAAACGCTTCAGAGTGATAATTTGTGCATAAAAAACAGTAAATATATCATTGTTTTAGAAGAACAGGCATGTTTAATGCTTTGAAATAGCTGACTGCTCAATCGACACTTTTGAAAAAAACCTGTTGATAATCGCTAATAGCTTCAAAGTGTTAATTTGTGCATAAAACAGTTAATATGTCATTGTTTTAGAAGAAAATGCATGTATACATGGTTTGAAATAGGATACCATTTTAGGCCGCTAGGCCGCTAGGCCGCCAGGCCGCCAACTTCACGCCGCTAGGCCGCTAGGCCGCTAGGCCGCTAGGCCGCTGAAGTGCTATATCGACTTTTTTGAAAAAAAGTTGAAAAACGCTTCAGAGTGATAATTTGTGCATAAAACAGTTAATTTTAAATTGTTTTAGAATAAAAGGTAAAGAAAAATATTCTGAATAGATAACAATTTAAGGCCGCTATGTAACTATATGAAAAAAAACCTTGATTTATCATTGTTTTAAAAAAAACGCATTAACAATTGCTTGGACATAGAAAAAATAATTAGGCCGCCAGGCCGCTAGGCCGCTAGGCCGCCAACTTCACGCCGCTAGGCCGCTAGGCCGCCAGGCCGCTAACTTCACGCCGCTAGGCCGCTAGGCCGCTAGGCCGCTAACTTCACGCCGCTAGGCCGCTAGGCCGCTAGGCCGCTAACTTCACGTACATCTTTTGAAGTGGGTATCGAGGTCGAATTTATGTGAAAGTAGCATGGTTATGTATATATGTAATCTATGGTGTAATATCCTTTTCATGAAGTGGCGGTACCGTAGTCTTTATTAGTTTATTACGATGGACTACAAATCAAGGGATCGCAGGTTTGATCCCCCGCCGCACCCTAACAAAATTAACCGTCTTCCGGGAGGGGTCCCGTGTGACAGTTATATGCATTGGTGTGCGTAAAAACACTATTTTGACAAGTGGTGACATGCACATTATATTGATATATCATTGATTTAGAATCGCGCAATACGGCCGACATTAAGGGAGATATTTTATAATTACATTTATTTATATAGTATCACAACCTTTGATGTAGACAGACAGATTTGATTCAGACTTGTACATAGTATATCGCCATAAACCAATAGATCTTTTATATATTAACAAAATGCATACTGTTGATATGATATTATTGTCCTGTAACTAATGTAAATATATAGACACCAGGCACCGACAGTCAGCGTGACAAGACACCAGACACCTCAAGACAGCATGACAAGACACCAGACACCGCCAGTCAGCGTGACAAGACACCAGACACCACCATTCAGCGTGACAAGACAACAGACACCGCCAGTCAGCATGACAAGACAACAGACACCGCCAGTCAGTCAGCGTGAGAAGACACCAAACACCACCAGTCGGCGTGGCAAGACATCAGACACCGCCAGTCAGCGTGACAAGACACCAAACACCACCAGTCAGCGTGACAAGACACCAAACACCGCCAGTCAGCGTGACAAGAGACAGGACAGCGCCAGTCAGCGTGACAAGACAACAGACCCCGCCAGTCAGCGTGACAAGACAATAGACACCGCCAGTCAGCGTGACAAGACACCAGACACCACCATTCAGCGTGACAAGACAACAGACACCGCCAGTCAGCGTGACAAGACACCAGACACCACCATTCATCGTGACAAGACACCAGACACCACCAGTAAGCCTGACAAAACAGCAGACACCGCCAGTCAGCGTGACAAGACACCAAACACCGCAAGACAGCATGACAAGACACCAGACACCGCCATTCAGCGTGAAAGATACCAGACACCACCATTCAGCGTGACAAGACACCAGACACCGCCAGTCAGCGTGACAAGACACCAAACACCACCATCCAGCGTGACAAGACACCAGACACCACCATTTAGCGTGACATGACAAAAGACACCGCCAGTCAGCATGAAAAGACACCAGACCAAACACCGCCAGTCAGCCTGACAAGACACCAGACACCGCAATTCAGCGTGGCAAGATACCAGACACTGGCAGTCAGCCTGACAAGATACCAGACACCGCCAGTCAGCGTGACAAGACACCAGACACCGCAATTCAGCGTGACAAGATACCAGACACCGCCAGTCAGTGTGACAAGACACCAAATACCGCCAGTAAGCGCGTAACAAGACACCAGACACCGCCAGTCAGCGTAACACGACACCAGACACCGCCAGTCAGCGTGACAAGACAACAGACACCGCCAATCAGCGTGACAAGACATCAAACACCGCTAGTCAGCGTTACAAGACACCAGACACCGCCAGTCAGCGTGACAAGATACCAGACACCGCAAGCAAACAATACAAAAGATAAGATCAAGAAAAGGGAATTCCCTTAAAAAAAGTATGTATTGATGAAGACGAAGCTATTGTAATAAGTCACGTAGAGACGAGTAGCATCATATCATTTGGCCCGGTTGGTCATACTTGCCAATATAAAAAATGCCAGATATTGGATATTAAAGTAAGGAACTATCACAGACAGGTTCAGAACAGACCAGTTATTATATCTGCCAATACGGCACAAATGAGAGGAGATGGCAATTGCTTTTTTAGAACATTTAGCTATTTGCTATCGGGAGTGCAAAGCTACCACACCGAAGTAAGACATTATAGCGTTGTAAATTACATCTTAACTAATTCGGCACTCTTTGAAGGAAATACAGATGAAACTTTATCTTCGTATTTAAATAAAACGGAAATGTGGAAATGTGGCAGTAGGGGACGGATATAGTAGAAATTTTGGCTTTTGCCACAATTTTGAACACGAACGTGTTTGTATACTGAAAATACGGAGGACAAATGTGCTGGACAAAAAATTCGCCAATGAATTCAACGGCCAAATGCAACGTTAACTTGCTTCACCATAATGACCACTATGAGCCCGTTTTAGACGTAACCGATGATATATTCAGCAAACCCCCGTATCTACCAATAGAAAAATATGTTCCAGAACAATTTAAGGTATATGTGTCTGGCGCTGTGCTGGGTGCTGCACTTGTGAAAAACTTCTGCGATGAGAGAGTGTTATAAGAGGAATCTAAAACGCGCCCAGGCATTTTTTCGTTCGTGCTATTAATTCCAGCCCATGCAATATTCCTGGAACCGAACGTATAGCAAATCTTATGGACCCAAGTTTTTTCAATCTCCTGTTGTTGTTTTCCATAAAAATCGTGGATTTGATCGTGTTTTGTCACTTTCCATGAGTTCGGTCACTCCATAACGTTTTTTTTTTCGTAATACCTGTCTATGCTTTTAATATTCATATAAATAATGCATTTAAAAGTTAAGTTCTCAAGAGTTAAATATAACCAAGAATGTGTAATTAATTATGAGATTTGAACGTGCTTTGTCATAATGTCCAATGGGAAGGATGTAGACGTTTCCTTTTTGCCAAATATAGATTAACACAAACATGAAACCACGGATGAATGATTGAAGGAGATAGCACTAAAATCAGTTATACTGATACACGGGAACACTTTTCAACTGAAGCCGTTCCATTTACTCTGTTCTTTTAAAGGGATTCGCTCATGTTTTTTTTGGTAAAATGCACTTTTTTTAAATTACGAAATAAAGTGTGGCAAATCATTTGGAGTGTTAAAACTAAGATACTGACGGCTGGAACCCTTGACAAATGTTGATATTGATGTATTCTCAAATGAATTTGAAGTCCACGATTTTGAATAGCGTTAGTAACGCTTTTCAACAAAAGGCTTAAAGGGTTAAGTTATCCTCATGTTAGTGTGTGAATCCTTGTGGGCGTATGGCTTTGTTGTCATATTTCTAAGTTTTCCTTGGTTCCGGCGTGCGTTCGCCCCCCCCCCCCCAACACACACACTTAAACCAGAATATTTTATACGCATAGTGTATTTTTTTCTGCTATTTCAGTATCAAAGAATAAAATAGTTTTAATATGTAATATGTCTTTTCACCGTGGAAACAAAAAATGGTGCCAAAACATAACGAGTGTGTTGAAAGGCGCACAACATATAGAGGTTGATGCAAACACATCATGTTTTTTTTATTTAAATAAATTATTTATTATTATTATTTAACTTATTTGACTTTATTGATACAAAATGCATATGATTTAGGTACAGATAAAACAAATTAGCGATATTTTGGTGTGTGTGTGTGTGTGTGTGTGTGTTTACTATGGTTTTTACCACGTAGCTATCATTTTTTTTAAACAGGCTTATATTACAGTATATGTACCTAAAGCATTTGCTTTATTTTTTGATGATTAAAGACTTAAGTCAAATGAATTCAACATGACAATGCATTAAAACAAAACAAAACAAAACAAACAACACTTTTTGGATCACGCCTCAACATTAATAACGCAACGTCATTTGTCCAGGAATGGTCACGCGGTGACCCCATATTTTTCCATATTGGGTCACAAGATTTATATCGTACCATAAAGGTGTATATTTTCCGATTCCGATGAATAAACGAAACATTTAAACATGTAAACAGGTTGTCGACGCGATATATACGTTACGGGGTTAGAAGGTGACCCGATATGTGATATACATTTACGGGGCGATATCCCATATCGGGTCACCTACTAACCCCATAATTTCTAATACCGTGCGCCTTTAACTCTTCTTCATGGAGTACTTCATGTAATGAATAAGTTTGCATTTATTCACTATCCGGCTTAGACATACTACAAACCTAACTTATAAATAGTTAAATAGCAGATGTCTTTTTTTTTCTTAAATTCTAATTTAACCTAGCTCGCCGAAATCTGATATAAATCGCTCTCATGTCCGTTTTCTGGGTAAAACCAGCATTGACTTTCTTTTAAGAGGTCATGAACTCCATATTAAAACACAAATATTTGAAGAATATTTTAAATAATTAGAGACATCTTCAATTCAATTAAAGTGGGTTCCAACTGAATTAATGATGGCATCAATTAATAAGGACCTTTTAATTGAATTGTAGAGCTTTTAAAATCAATTAAAATTTGAGAGAAATAAAAGTATTGAATTGAATAAGCTATCGCTTCAATTGAGTTTAAGAGCTCTATAATTCAGATAATGATATTTGTAATTGAGCTGTTGCTTGTATTATTTATATAATGATTGCAACAAATTCTTAAATACCTCTTCAAATCGATTAAGGAGGCATTCAGTGAAGTTGAAGAGCTCTTCATATCATTTGATGAGGTCTCTAATTATTTTAGAGGTCTTATTATTTAGACCTCTTCAAATATTTGAGTTTATGTAGAATTGGTGTCTTATATAAACTTAAATGCATGAAGAACTCTTTAAATAATAAGAGACCTCTTAAATTCAATTAAAGAGGGTTTCAATTAGATAGATAACATCATCAATTTGAGGATGTTTGAATCCAGTCATATTTTTAAGTGAACAAGGTAAAAAATCGACCAAAATACACAATAATAACATAAATCATAATAATTGTAGTTGCAATGCATAACTATACATACCTCTCCAAGTCATTAGGAGAGCTCTACACTTCACTTGAAGAAATCTCCATATCAAATTATTGATGAGCTCTTCAGTTGAATTGCAAAGCTCTCCAATTCAATTAGAGACCTCTCTTATTCAGTAGGAAATTTCTCCAAATCATTTTAATATATGGTTTTGTCAAATCAATGCCCATTGATTGAATTAGATATCGATTCGATTGATTTGAATAGCTTTATAATTCATTCAACCTCATAAATTGAATTAGATATCCCTCCAATTGATTTAATATTTTTTAGTTTATGTACATTTGGCGTTTCATAGTGGTAAGTTTGAACCCACAACCTTTTAGTGTAGAGGCGGACATCTTTACCACTCTCACCCTGCGTACATGTTTTAAGATATTTGGACAAAGCATAAAGATATGAGGCCAAAAGTACCTTTTTGTCGGGCACAAAAATAAGCAATTTATTTAAGGAATGGTGATAAACCGAACAATATTATTGATTTATTCAGATTATGTAAGTAATTATATCAAAATATTTCTGTGTGCCTGACCAATATCTTTGCATGAACTGTGAAAACTGAAATAGTAATACTACCATAAACTTGGGCGAATTTAAATGTTAATACTTTAAGTATACATGTAGGTCATAGTTACATGTTTTACAAATAAGTAGGTTATCTTTTATGTATTAGAAATTTTAGAACTAATCCTGTTATTATAGTGTTTGGCCAACCATATCTTCCTTTTATACGATGTTTTGGTTCTATCATGATATTTGTATGTAAATTGATATTCCCGCCAAGATTCATAAAAAAGGATTAAAATAGTGGCTGTTCATATTTTGAAAAAAAAGTTTTATGAAAGCTTTGGCTTTAAACACTTGTACGAAAACCTCTCAGAGGCACATATACTAGTAGGATCAATAGTAATACGTATATCTCTGACATTCACATTGCAAATGTCACGTGCTGGACAAAAACAAACACATGCAAGGTTACCGTTCAATGAAATCCAATCGTGAACATCAAGTCAAGTCAAGTCAAGTCAAGTCAATATTTATTTATTGTCGGGTACTATCATCAACAGTTTAACATAAGCTATGAATAGCTTTTGACCGACATTATAAATAAATAGCATAATTTATGTAACTAATATATCACACACATCAGTTCATACAAATAATAATATTCAGTATGTACACTTGAAACAAATAAATAATTCTTATAGTAAAATCACATAAACATATTTAGCAGTTGAAAGACATTAGACTATATATAGAATGTAGGTAGATTAGCATAATTTATAGCATAAGTTAATCGAAAATACGAATCACAAGGTAATACGACAATGCATTAAGCATGGGAAATAAAACAAAAGAAGTCACAATTAATTAACATGATTTAAATCAAAGACACATTGAAAGAGACCTGCTGCCTAGGCAGTCTAAGCTCGCGAGGTCCCATCCAACATATCTTTGATTAAGACATTTTACAGCATGTTATATGACAGCATTCTTATATGCAAAATGAGCATTTGCAGTTATCTCCGCTCCATGCCCGGACTAAACTCTTGAAATGATTAAAATTAGTTTCTTCCCTAAAATGTTGTGGAAGGGAGTTCCAGAGTTTAGGGGCACCGGGCGGAAAGAATTGCACCCACATGTTGTAGTTCTTACAGTTGGGATAGCAGCCATCATCTTATATCTAAAGTTAAGGAATGTTCTTTTATGTTCTATTGTTTCCGAAGTAATGGACAACCTGGTTCCTATGTATGGAAATAATAACAACACTTGTTTGAATTGAAATAAGGGAAAGGAATGTTCTTTTATTACCACTAAGTCATGTAGATACATTGGACCCTGCTTGTGGATAATTTTATGGGTTTCTATAGCAATGGACCTTAACCCTCTAAGCTTGAGAGTTGGCAACATTGATTTAGATAAAAGTGTTGGGTAATCAGATGTGTAATCATTGTATATGAATCTGAGGGCTCGTTCTTGTACTTTTTCAAGCTTCTTAGTGTGCACCTCTCCACAAAAATGCCAAGTAATTGGACAGAAATTGAAACTTGATAGGATAAATGAGTAATATATGTTTAATTTTCCTAGTTTACAAAGGTTATGACCTATTCGCTTTAAAACATTAAGCTGTCTTGAGGCTTTCTTGCAAATGCTTGAAATATGGACATCAAATTTAAGTTTGAAGTCTATTGTGACACCCAAGAGTTTGACACTGTCTTCACATTTTATAGTTGTCTCATTCAAGTTAAAGGTTATATTTTGGTCCTTAGTTTTCTGTCCTATTGCAATAGCTTGAAATTTTTCGGGGATGGCTTTCATATGGTTATCTGAGAACCATTGTATTAATATATTACTATCCGACTCCAAAGTTTGGACAACGTTGTCTATGTTTTTGTCGCTATATGATAGAGTATTATCATCAGCATAATTATACAGATTGCTTCTATGTATAAAGTTGAAAATATCGTTGATAAATATATTAAAAAGCACAGGACCTAAAATGGATCCTTGCGGTACTCCTTTACATATATGTATAAGAACATGGATGGCCTTATGATTCGGCGTTAGAGAGGTGCAATTTCGGGGCATAAATTTCCACGTGCTTAGCCTCTCCCAGTACCAAACAATATATTAACGGATTGTTTATCTGAATATAAATGCAGTAACAGGGGGTTCGCGATGTTTAGGAAATGTTTGCTATTTTTATACTATAATGATGCATTCTGCCAGTCTGTTTTATTCAGATTTCTTCTTCGGGTGCCGCCTACCTCCCCACCCCTACTGATTTTAAACAGTTTTCCTTATTGTCATATTCCCAGTCAGGAAAACCTTTTTCATAAGGGAAGTAACCGACGCAGGGAATTTTTAAATAGTCTAGTGCAGCCGTACAATAACAAATTTTACAAACAGTCGAAATTTCAAATCTGACAGGAGAAAACAATAACAAGACAGAAACATGGAGAAAGAAAATGAGGATTTTCCTCCCATAATGAACATGCCAGCTGAAGTCATTGAGCACATAATGACAAATGAGTGTATTAGTTACAATGATGTTCTCAATATGGCCAAAACATGCTGCAAAATGAATGATATATGCCAAAGCAACGACATATGGAAGACAAAAATACGACAAAGGTACATACTGTAGTATACATGTAGATGTATTTGCTCTTGCATATTTGTTTTACCTGGCTCTTGAGGAAAACTGTAAGGCCCCTTATTCCTTTTAAATGGTAGTGAAGGATTTAGTTACACTGACAGCACATAAAACAATGATGAGAAATCAACTAATGTCGACTGGACAGGAAGGGGCGTTAACAGAAGTGGTAACAGCGACAATGCGAGTGGTTACAATGGTGACAGGAGTCACAGCAATGTCTACATGAGACTAAACAACACTGCTAGTGTGGAAAAAAACAAGGGAAGAAATAGTTTTATGGCAATGGCAACTCAAATAAGGCCATGTCATTTTATGTTTTTTATTAACCTTGCATCTGCATGCTCCAAGGTTTAGAGTTCCTCGAGCAAAGTAAAACAATATCCTTCATTAAAACATCCGAAATGAAGCATTATCTATTGTATGATTGTTTTTTCTCTCTCTTTTTTAAATATGTAGCTAAGTTATGCTTACTAAGATTGGATAAGTTTGAATTGGAAACATGGACAGCAAGAAGTGTAGTAATGGTACATGTTTACTGACAGGGAAAGAAAACAGCGTTGGAGGTATAATAATGGTGTTA